>NC_085031.1:15553207-15578995 GCF_963692335.1 Osmerus eperlanus
GGGGTGTTGTTGGGTCTCGTACTAAATACAGCTGGCAGGAAACAAAGAGGACTGCCAACATCCCCTTCGGGAACGCCAAATTTAGAAGGCGTAAAGCCTTGGTGATTTACTGATATTTTTCCATCCTCGTGATATCCGTAATGTTGAATCTGCTTTTAGATTAAATCAAGTTTTATATAAAAAAAACATTATATATATATATATATATAAACAGACACATATTACAATCCAAAGTTATTTGGCATCTGAACTCTTGCCATTGACACCAAGCCTCAAGGTTTGGGACCTTAACTTTTAACTCTGTGTGGTATTTTGCTTGGCTTTTTGTGCTTGTGTGCCAAACCTCGCTCTCTGTGGAACCGTCCTTGTGCCTCTGGCTTCCATTTTGTCTGCATCGTTTCCCTCTATTAGATTGTGATGCAGGAACAATGCAGGATGTGTTCCTATGGCATTCTGATGGACTCAGCATGGTTTGCTAATGAGTGGTCCACTGAACAAGGCCTGCTCGCGATTACATGGTTCATTTGGGGCGGGGTTTTTGTGTGTTTATTGAACCGTTGTGGTGTCTAACAGCACGGGGTGCCCTAATCGTTGTGTTTTCCTCCCTCCAGCTTTGTCCCGTGCTCTGAAAGGATCCATGTGGCCGTGAGAGAGATGGCCACCCTGTTTCCCAAGGTAAGCCCCTGCCACCCTGGGCTACTCGACACCAGGGGCTGGGTGTTTGGTAAACAAGCAGAGATGACACAGGTGTAAGGCTGCTGGGATGTTCCACTGTGATCGACAGGGCAGGGCTCGCACATAACTGGTTTTCCTCGCTGTCCCAGTACCGTCCCGAAGTGCAAAATTAACCGTGCCTAACTGAACTTGACCGGTCCCAAAATGTAAATGATTGCATTTTTGACATTCTGAATGGGTCTAGGTTATTTGCAACACTATTTAAGTAATCCATACAGTTGTGGGGCTCAAATCATTTTCTGAATTTCAATGTGAATACATACCCAATTTCCTTGCTTGTTTCATGGTGAGGCAAACACAATTCTTGGTGTGGCTGTAGTAAAAACGTTCCCAAAGGTTTTAAAAATGTTTTGAAAAAAATGTTTCTAAAGGTGAAAAAATATATATTTGCAATTTCTTTTCAAAAATAGGTTTGCATCATTTATGAGGACTCTACTAAACTCTACTGTACTCAATTGTACTCTGCTCTGCTTTACTCTACTGTTTTAGGCTTCTCTGTTCTCCTCTCCTTTCACTGTGTGAAAAAAAAAGTTTTGAAAGGTTGAACAAATTATTTCGAAATTTGTTCTTGAAAAAAAGTTTCCCACACATACAACCAGGCCACACACCCAACCCATACACACACACCCTCCAAACCTACCTGGCCTGACACCTGCCTGGGAAAAGCCATAGTACGGGGCTGTGTTTTGTCAACAGTATGTGACCTGCCTCTTCCCCCTGCCCCACGCTAAACACTCTCTCTCTCCATCTCTCTTCCCACCTCTCTACACCTCTCTTGCCCCCCTGCCCCCACCCTAATCTTCTCTCTCCCTCCATCTCTCTTCCCACCTCTCTACACCTCTCTTGCCCCCCTACCTCCACCCTAATCTCCTCTCTCCCTCCTCAGAGACCCCAGTCTAAGATGGTGCGTGACTCTCTGGGCCTGCTCACCTCCAGTGCCAGCCGGCTGCAGGGAGAATGCCAGAAGGCCTCGGTTCACGAGCCCCGCCCCTCCGACATGCAGCTGGTCACTCAGCAAGTGATCCAGTGCGCCTATGACATCGCAAAGGCCGCTAAGCAACTGGTCACTGTGACAACCAAAGAAAACAGCAACTAATTTAGTTTGAATTGTTTGTATGTTTTTTTTTTTTATCCAAAGACCTCCCTCTTGATATGTGTTAATGGTCTGGCTAATTTCAATGTAATCAGTATTACTGTTATTATTTGTATGGCATTTTTATTTAATGTATTATGTCACCAGTTAAACGTTATAGGGTTCTTGTGTGAAGTTTACAGAAAGTTTTCCTTGGAAAATCATGGGTCATGCCAAGGCCCTGTTTTTGAGTACAAGTGGTATTAGCGCATATTAGTGGAGTTCAAAGACTTGTCTACCGTGAACGTATAAATAGACATGTTGCAGCCTTTTAAATGTTGGGTGTTTTTTTGTGCTTTGTGGTTGTGCTGTAACTTTGCTGCCCCCTTCTACACACCAATGACTACATCGTGACTGTCCAAAGGTTTCATTTATTGTAGAATTGCCAACGTTGGACATTGAAACCTTGTGGAAGTTATTGAACACAGCCATGTGTACTACCAGCGCAGTGACACGTCACAGTAAAATGCCCTAGTCATAATAGGCTCCATGGATGTTTCTAAAGTATTGTAATTCCCTGCTAAAGCCATACGTCACACAACTAAGATCATGTCTTCATTATTATGACGGATTGGTTTTCTTATTTTTGACATCGCGAAATGCATTTCTTTTTATTATAAACCCCAAATATTTTTTTTATAGAATGAAAGTGTACAAACGTATATTCATAATACATATAATCGTAATGCTATAGTCTATTTATAGATACTGTATGTCATCCGTAGCTAACGAAATGTCAACATTTATTTTCATAAAATAAGTTTAACTAAACAATTGATGCCTTCCTGTATCGCATGGTTTTCATCTCCGACGTAATAATATTTCCGCCGGCAACCAGAGCTCGTGGTCCGTCTCTGTTCTGTTGGTGTGGTGCTGAACCCTGTCTAACCGTGCATCATCTCCTACATGCTGCTAATGGCCAAACAAGTGCAACGAAGTGGTTGTGGAAATGTAGTCATAAATGGCCCCCTTTGAGATCTGTTATGACACAAATGTTGGCCTGAGATGTGTGGATGATCATGTGTTCCATTTGAGTGTCACGAACCAAACAACACTGGGATTCCTGTCATACAATTCTTACCGTTGTGGTTGGAAAAATCTGCCTTTCAAAGTAATAAACAGTAGCCTAATTTATAACCTAATATCGGAATGCTTCGTGTTTCTTGATGGAGATGTCAACTTTGGAAGGAACTACGAATGTATTATTTTTCCCAAATAGCACAGTCATCTGCACAATATAGTTATAGTTTACATTTAAACCACAGGTGTGCGATCCTGCGGTTCCCCACCGTGCGGCACACCGTCTTTGTGTGCTCTACCTGTGAATGGATGGACTGGTCTGGGCGCGCCTCCCAGCCAATCCAACGCAGCAGAATAACACGGAAGACAGTTCCGGGTTTAGTGTAAAACTACAGTCTGCCACCGTGAAAGCCGTTGGTTAATGTCATTATTTGACAAATGGCGTTTTTACTGGATAATCAATTCTCAGAGCTCCCAGCTGACAATGCCGTGGACACAAAGTTGTTTCTGGAATCCGTGTCTCATCTTCCGCCGTTCTTTGGTGAGTGCTGAACACGAGAACACCTGCCTTCCTTAACGAAACGGTGCTGTCATGGATATGTTGTTGTCTTTCTTTGGCCGTAACTCCTGGGTTTCATGTTTTCCTTTTGGGTGTTTTATTTCAAGCCCCAACATCCATACAGGCATTCTATAATAACGCTATATTTACTTGTATGGGCGGACCCATGTTTTTTTTTGTTTTTTACATGAACTTGTCATATTTCACAGCAACAGCAACCAGCAATACAATCAATGAGTTGATTAAATTTCAGTATTTTAACCTGCCTTTCTTGTTACTGTATTATACGTAGGCTAGAACTTAACATGAAATGCTTTAAGACTATTACACACATTCGTTTGTCTTGTTTCATTTAGTAAGTCGCCAAGGCGTCAAATATGTCCTTTTGTGGGTCTTTTAAATTCCGACTCCAACATTGTAGCAGTGCCCTTTTACAGACCATATGAATGGACTCTTTTCAGATCGCACCCACATCCTTTGTGCAGAATAATTCATCATTATTCAATTCTTCACTAACATGGGCTTCCAAACAGTCAGATCTCTGTCTCACTCCAAATTTCTCTCATTTCTCCCGGTCCTGTTTAGACTGCCTGGGGTCTAAAGTGTTTTCCCCAATCAAATCAGACATCTCTGGAAATATAACAGTACGTTTCCTGTCTCCACTATAAGTGTTGAACACAATTTAGTCTGACAAATTCACAGCAGCGTAGCTCCCATTGTCTGTGTTACGGTGTTTACGTGCAACGCTTATCCTTGTTTTAATGTGCAGAAAATCAGGGGTGTTTACGAGAAAGATCCGGCCAAGTATGCTACCCTCCAGGACATAGTGGAGGCAGAGAAGGACGCACATGGAGCAGAGTGGCCCAAGGTAGGTGCCACTCTGGCCCTCATGTGGCTGAAGAGGTAAGTGCAGAACTGTGTGTGAAACATGCAGCTTTGAAGCAGAGGAAGTTGGGTATAACCCCTTTAGGGTGTCCTGGGGGGTCAAAGGGCACAGGAATATGTAGCAAGGGTGTAGTTTGAAGATTGGTGGGGGCAATGCATTATGACATCACAATCACAGTAATGGGTTGGACATGTTCTACTGCCCGCCCCTAAATCATCTCCTATGACATGCATTATGACATCACAACCACTGACCAGGAAGCAGAACCTCTGGCTGATAGGGTTTTAACTTGGCCGCCCGTCGATGTCCGCTGTGGTCTCGCAGGGGGCTGCGTTTCATCCAGATCCTGCTGCAGAGTTTGGCCGACGGAGACATAGACGAAAACAACCCCAACCTGATCAGGGTGAACATCACCAAGGCCTACGAGCAGGCCCTCAAGAGGTACCACGGCTGGATCGTGCAGAAGGTCTTCCAGGTTAGGGCACAGACGACACGTTTACCAATACGCGGTTTAATCATGACCCTGACAGTAACTGTGCAGTTCTGCCGCTTGATCTTCTGCTTTCCCTTCTTTATGCGCCGTTGGCAAATAGCGGATAAAAGCGTTGGCTAAGTGAATATAAAAACGACAAAATGTTACGTGTTAGAGGAGTGGGTGCACCAGGGGCGTAGCTACGGGTAGGCCTGGGTTGGCACATGCCTACCCAATTTGTTCTAAGGCCTACCCAAAAACGAAAATATCTCTGAAAAATTATGCACCGGGTGCACATCACAAAGTAAGTAAAAAAAAACTGAAAAGATTCCTATCCATATTTTTCTAGGCCTACCCAAAAAGATTATTCTGGCTACGCCCCTGGGGTGCGCATGCTGTGAGTCAGAGCTTTTATTCTGGAACGCTCGCGTTTTCTCTCCACAGGCCGCGCTGCTCGCCGCACCCTACAAGTCGGACTTCCTCAAGTCTCTGTCGAAAGGTCAGGAGGTCACGGAGGAGGAGTGTTTGGCCTGCCTGCGCCAGTTCCTGGTCAACTACACGGCCACGGTGGACGCCATCTACGACATGTACACGAGGCTGAACGCAGAGCTGGACTACACCGTGTGATGGCGAGGTGGTACCCTCCTGGTGGTACCCTCCTGGTGGTACCCTCCTGGTGGTACCCTCCTGGTGGTACCCTCCTGGTGGTACCCTCCTGGTGGTACCCTCCTCTGGAACAGACCGGACTGGGAGGAACCCTTCTGCGGTTCCTGTTGTCTTTTCAGGTTCTCTGACTTTTCTCAGGTGATGGAACGTTCCAACTTTAGAAACAGCCTTTTTTTGTCGTAAACGTTTAGCTTAATCTTTTGGTTGTTATTTCCCCAGACATGGTTTAAGCCTAGTCCTAAAAGTAAGAGAAAGATTCGATGAAGATCTCCATTGATAACATAAGGCTAAGAGGCTAAACTAGGACTAGAATTAATAAATGTCTGTGTAACTGGGCCTTACTTACCTAGGTATAATGATGTTATTTCTTACAAAATATTGTCAGTTTGGGCCCTGTCGAGGGGACGTGGTGAATATATTGTTGTTCCATGTCAGGATGTAGTCCTTGCTCAGTGTACAGTCTATGACTTCTTATTATACGTTGATCCGTATTATGTCGAGAAGTTCCGTAAACATGGTTACCTTTTACCGTTTGTATCTGGTCAAAATCAAATTAATTGGCTGTTGAACTGATGTATTGATGTGTGTGTCAAGCTGTGACACCATCATTGTTTCAGAGTGTGACATTCCAGAGTAGACAGGGATCTTCTGAGTGTTATTTTAGACTCTCTCTGTGGGAGGTGAGAGTGTTCCTCATATTGATTCCTTCCCATCACCGAAGATACACCCTCTGTAACTCTGCCCGGTTATATGAGCTACTGTTCTGGTGGCTGGTTACTGGAACTATCGCACTACCCCCCCCCCCCCCCCCCATCACACCTCTTCCTGTCTTAACAGTCGACAACCTTTCTGGAGTGCCTTGTGTGAAAATGCCTGTGTTGTTTCTGTGTGAGTTAGGGTTAGGGTTAGAATACAAACAATGTCATGTGACTGGGGGCAGAGGGCAACACTGACGTTATGGTGGCAAAATAAATGAACACAGAACTGGATAATATCGCAATTTTATTTCATTTAAGTTTGCTAAGGATGGGCTTATCGTACTGACGCAGCCACCATTTATTTTATTCATTTTGTGAGGGCAAATGGGCTGTTGACCGGGCAACAATAGCTCGTACCTGTGCACGTCCCTGAGTTATAGCCATAACCCTATCTCTGAATCTAACCCTAAATTCAATTAGGGTTAGGGTTAGGAAAACGGCTGACCTTAAGGCTAAACCAACAACAGGGTTAGGGTCATGTGCGGTAGCAGAGTCAGGATCAGGATAAGTTATAGCCATAACCCAATCCCTAAGTCTAACCCTAACCCTAAATTCGAAAATTAGGGTTAGGGTTAGGAAAACGGCTGACCTTAAGGCTAAACCAACAACAGGGTTAGGGTCAGGTGCGGTAGCAGAGTCAGGATCAGGATAAATCATAACCATAACCCAATCCCTAAGTCTAACCCTAACCCTAAATTCGAAAATTAGGGTTAGGGTTATGGAAACGGCTGACCTTAAGCCTAAACCAACAACAGGGTTAGGGTCAGGTGCGGTAGCAGAGTCAGGATCAGGATAAATTATAGCCATAACCCAATCCCTAAGTCTAACCCTAACCCTAAATTCGAAGGTTAGGGTTAGGAAAACGGCTGACATTAAGCCTAAACCAACAACAGGGTTAGGGTCAGGTGCGGTAGCAGAGTCAGGATCAAGATAAGTTATAGCCATAACCCAATCCCTACGTCTAACCCTAAATTTGAAAATTAGGGTTAAGGTCATGGAAACGGCTCACCTCAACCCTACAACAACAACATGGTTATGTTGAGGGGAGGTAGCAGAACCAAGATCAGGATTGGTCATAGCAGGGACGTGCACAGACGTTTGGAGGGGCTATTGCTCTAACACTAGAAAAGAGATCAACATTATCTCCATTCTTCACTCAGTGCACCGGCGTGAGAATACAAACAATGTCATGTGACTGGGGGCAGAGGGCAACACTGACGTTATGGTGGCAAAATAAATGAACACAGAACTGGATAATATCGCAATTTTATTTCATTTAAGTTTGCTAAGGATGGGCTTATCGTATTGACGCAGCCACCATTTATTTTATTCATTTTGTGAGGGCAAATGGGCTGTTGACCGGGCAACAATAGCTCGTATCTGTGCACGTCCCTGAGTTATAGCCATAACCCTATCTCTGAATCTAACCCTAAATTCAAAAATTAGGGTTAGGGTTATGGAAACGGCTGACCTTAAGCCTAAACCAACAACAGGGTTAGGGTCAGGTGCGGTAGCAGAGTCAGGATCAGGATAAGTTATAGCCATAACCCAATCCCTAAGTCTAACCCTAACCCTAAATTCAAAAAATAGGGTTAGGGTTATGGAAACGTCTGACCTTAAGGCTAAACCAACAACAGGGTTAGGGTCAGGTGCGGTAGCAGAGTCAGGATCAGGATAAGTTCTAACCATAACCCAATCCCTAACCCTAACCCTAAATTCAGGGTTAGGGTTAGGAAAACGGCTGACATTAATGTTTGTGTCACCTTGTTTGTTAAAGGAATGGCATTTATCTGATAGTGTTTCCGTGTGCCTTGCGTTTTCCTAATAATAACAACCACTAAAGCTGGAGATATGGACGTAGGATAAGCAGAGTCCATATATTTAGTTTCCTCTGATTTACTTTTAGTTTAGATTTTAAGTTTTCGAGCTGAATAGAAACTCTTTATCCAGGATAGGTGGTTCTTAATGAGGCATGGTAGACCTAAAAACAAAGTTTGTTGATTCCATTTTTAGATTTAGTACTTTGGTTTATTTGTAAACCCAGCATGTTGTGATGAGCAAACACTGAACAAAATGAATGTGAACAATTTGTAACGATGCGTGTATGAGTAATTTATTATATTTTTACGAATAAAAGATGATTCGTTCAAAGATTTTTGGATTTGGAATTGTCATTTTCTGGTATAAAAGTAGTTCACTTTTGAGCCTCTTGGCGGTGCCATTTACTTAATTTTGTTGTACCTTCTCACTTAGTGAGATGGATACAATTTGTGCTGTTTGGCATCAAGATGAAACAAGATTGATTTATATTTCATAGTGCATCTTTTCAAGGTAAAGAAACACTTTTAGTTCTAATACAAAAACACTTTCTGCCTCCGTGTACTGAAGTCAAGTAGTTCCTTGATTCCATGAACACTGTGGAGGAGCTGGTGATAGAAGCTCCATAAGAACCTCCTCATTCTCTTCCCTTTCTCTCTCCCTCCCCTGACTCTCTATCCTCTCCTCCTCCCCTCTCTCTCATCCTGTCCTCCCCTGACTCTCTGTCTTATCCTCTTCCCCTCTCATCCCTGGCTGTCTGTCCTCCCCTGCCTCTCCTCTCCTCCTCCCTCTCATCCTCTCCTCCCCTGACTCTCTGTCCTCTCCTCCCCTCTCATCCTCTCCTCCCCTGACTCTCTGTCCTCTCCTCCCCTCTCATCCTCTCCTCCCCTGACTCTCTGTCCTCTCCTCCCCTCTCATCCTCTCCTCCCCTGACTCTCTGTCCTCTCCTCCCCTCTCATCCTCTCCTCCCCTGACTCTCTGTCCTCTCCTCCCCTCTCATCCTCTCCTCCCCTGACTCTCTGTCCTCTTCTCCCCTCTCATCCTCTCCTCCCCTGACTCTCTGTCCTCTCCTCCCCTCTCATCCTCTCCTCCCCTGACTCTCTGTCCTCTCCTCCCCTCTCATCCCTGGCTGTCTGTCCTCCCCTGCCTGTCCTCTCCTCCTTTATCTCTGTCACCCTGGGATTCTGCTGCTGCAAGCCAGGGTGGCTCCTGTCGCTCGCCCTCAGCAGCCTAATCCTGTGTGTGTGTACGAGTGTGTGGTGTGTACGCATGTGTGTGTAGGATGAGCAGGATGTGTGTATGTGTGTGTGGGGGTGAGTTGGGTGTGTAATCCTGCAGGTTTATCTGCACAGCTGCCCCAGGATGTGCCAGGGCCCACTGGCTGGGGCAAAGGCCCAGGGGGCGCAGGGGACCCAGGGGGGGGGGGGGGCCCAGGGGGCCCAGGACACAAAAAGCCTGACATGGGTCGTCAATGACAACATCCCGTCGGCTTGACAACAAGCGCTCAACGACAGGCCAACTCAACACCCAGCGCCCACCGAGGACACAAACCTTTATGTGTGCCAACATCGATTGCTGCAGGGTTGATGTACAGATCACACAATGGGATCCATTGCCATTGTCCCCCCCCCCCCCCCCCCCCCATTCACCATTTCCAAAATGTAAATGATCCATAATCTTCTAATGTATAGTGCAAACTAAGAGGTTCTGGTTTGTATTCGTGTTTTTGTGTTCGTATTTTCTATGGATTTGACCCCAGTGATGTTTGACTTGAAAGAAGAGCCCTCAGTCAAAAATAATTTGAGGCTCAGATTTATAGTATTCCTTATGAGAGCTGACATTTGGAAAATGTAGGGCAGTTTAGGAAGGCAGGGTGGTGATGAGAACCATGCCTCAGGGCACAGCATCTTCAGGCTAAATATTCAACAGCTCTCAGTTGGCTAGCCTGTTTTTGAATAATGGGATCATATACATTATTAAAAGTAATATATTCTCGTGTATTTTTCCGGTGGAACGTGTGCACTGTTCACTCACAAATGCAACACCGCGGGGAGAGGAGTGGGAGAAGGCCTATACTTTCTTATTTCCATTTATATGACTCTTCCAAGGTTTCTCTAGCTTCTGCCTATAGCTTTAGCGGCCATTTTACAACCATGATCGAAGACTGGAAGGCGAATGGAATTCCCCATGCCATCATAACAAAAAATAAACATTCATGAATATGGCAGTTGTGCGTAAATTTATGAGGACGGACAAGCACAAATCAATTTATGGACTTGCAGCTCAACAAAAAAAGGTTAGGATGTAATTCAGATATGATTCCAATTTGTATATTTTTTATCTTGAAGATTGAAGTTTCCAATCCAGATATTGTGTGCTCGGCTGTTTTCCAGATATTGTACCTTCTTCGCTCCACAACTCAATTATTTCAATCTCTTTGCACAATTGTGTTTTTTTTATAGTAGGTGTGAGGAATGTGCAATGAAAAATTAAAATGTCTTGCTGGTTTAGAAAATAATTTCATTTATTTGACAATCTTAATCAAGAACAGGACAGGGTAGTGGGAAAGGTACTGGGGTCATACATTGTCAAATCAACATTTTGTTTTTTTTGTATTTCCTTTTTAACTTTTTTTTTTAGAGAGGGCTCTTGTGTTATAATAATTGCACTTTATATAATCATCAAGCCAGTTAAGAATGTCTTAATTCACCATAACCCTGACAGGTTACAGAAGCCCAAACAGTCAGCATCCTAAAAACAGACATACAAGAGTCGCTTAGACCTGGAGACCTCTCAGACCAGCACAGATCGAGCCCTTGACAGGAAACTAGTCCAGCCACAGCAGAGAGCTTCAGACAGTCTGACAGGGAATGATTGTGAACGGTGTTCTCCAGTGTGGCTCGCGCTGTGTCCCCAACATGGTGTTCATAGTCCTCCAGTGAACCATGACGGGAGTAACTCAGTGGTTAGAGCATTTGACTGTAGATCTAATCCCTGTACGTCGCTTTGGATTAAAGCGTCTGCTAAGTGAATACATTATTATTAACCAGACGGGGTCATGTGACTCCACCGACTATCTGCTGGGTCCAACAGCTGGGCCAGGAGGTTGAAACTTTGTCTTAGAAAAGCAGAAATGAACAAAACAGAGAGTCTGTCCACATCCTGATCTACATCCTGGGATGGTTATGCAGTAGTGATGATGGATGCAGAGATGTGAGGCGATGACACAATGAAAGACACACAATGCCTTGTGTTTGGCAATGGTAACCTCCTAACTGACAGTCTGATAATCCTATGGATTTGAGGGGTCATTTGAATCATTTTTAAATAATACAACATAATGGCTATCGCTCATCTAGTGGACATCTGTCCAGACACACAGTCTGGTAACAGACAGGAATCACGAAAGAAGAGACAAAACAATATCATCAACAACAAAAAGATTAAACATTTGAAACAATTCTGAAGCAAAGAATCCCTAATTAGCAGCCAACGCATTTTATGCCTTTATAAATATCCACACGGCAAAATACATATTCAAGTTTTCTCCTTTTCAATTAAACCCTTTTCCCCCCAGACACCATAGCCGACCCAATCTCAGTCAAATTAGAGCATTCTAATCAGCCAACACGATCACTGATCATCTCAGTGAGAGAAGAGAATGGAAGGTGAGAATGTAGGTTTTCAGTGTAAAAAGAGACACACCGAAACAGCAAGTCATGTCAAAGTCTCTACTGTGCTCATCACATCTCCTAGACGTAGGAATGGCGTGCTTGTCACCTTGTAAAGAGCTTTCAGGATCGCCTGCCCATACACTTTTACCTCACCTGAAATACTCAAACAAACATTACAAAATAAACCTTAAATCATGGCTATGGTATTTTGCTGTACCTAAACAGACTAGTTTGAACTGGGTACACAGCACAGGAATCATCTGAAGCAGTTAGACGTCACCTGATTGGTCAAGAACAATAACAACGACAACAAACATCCCACCCCCAAATAAAAAGTGAAATGTCAGAGGATAGTCAGTCAGGTCAGTCATTATTTTCATAATTGATTATCATGATCACCCTTTCAGACTCTACAACACCACATACTTAACACAGAGCCCTCTAGCAACACGTACAGCTCATGCTCACATTAAAAAGGCAGGTGACACACGGGAGCCTTGTCTATCCAACATGGCGCCCCGCCAGCCAGTGAGTTCTCGTTGGGATTCCCTTGGTCATCATGCGGTGTGTCCAGCGTGGCGTGCCCTGGTCTTATCCGGTCACCGCTCGGTGGTCAGACCATTCGACAGCACATTGAGAAGTGGCAGGTTTCGAATACCCCCCCCCCCCCCCCGTACGTCGCTAGGGATATATATATATATATTTTTTAAAGCGTCTGCTAAATGAACACACTACTATCTGAACACCGGTAGCTGGATGTGGCTGGTGAGTTGCTGCGGGTGCTGGTGGGGGGGGTAGTCCAGGAGGTGGGGCAAGCCCGCCGCGTTGTATCCCCGGCCCAGCATGCGCTCCTTGATGCAGGGTGGGTGGATCTCACTGATCAGGCACTCCAGAGACTGCAGACTGCTGCTCAGTACCGACGCGTGGCACAGGCTGCTGCCCGCCACGCCACAACAGAGCCCCAGGCTTTGGTCTGTGCTGTAGGCCTGGGGGTGGGGGAGGTGGCGGAGACCGGGGTGCGGGTGTTGGCTGGGGTGGGGGTGGGGGTGAGGGTGGGAGAGGCCCATGTCCCTGGGTCTGGCCATTGAGGATCCGGGCAGCATCTCCTGGGAGGTGTAACAGTCGCTGTCCGGGGTGACCAGGAGACTGTTCCAGGGCGGGGCAAAGTATTGCCCCACGGAGAACTCCCCGTGCATGGCTGCACAGTTCAGAGGGGAGGAGCTGACACGCTCAGCCCCGCCCCCGTCTCCTCCTGTGCTGAGAGGGTGGGGCCTGTAGGAGAGCTGGGAGGAGCAAGCCAATGGGAGGCAGGTCTCGGGGGAGCGGCTGACGGTAGCCCCTCCCCCGCTGCTTCCCCTCGAGTTGCCGTACATGCGCAGCGCCCCCTGGTGGTACTGCTGCCACATGCCGTAGTCCACCGCGTCCAGGTAGCCGGCCTTGGCGATGTCCGCGCTCTGCGTGGGCAGCACGGCCCCCGAGTAGGCCAGGCCGCTCTGTGCCGGAGCCCCGAGGGGGAAGCCAGAGTCCGAGCAGGCCACGGCAGCTACAGCCTGGAGGAAGGGGCTGGCCTGGGCCCCCCCACCCCTCGGTAGGGCCTGGCTGTGGGGCTGCCGGCCCATCTGCCTCAGCATGCCCTGGGGCCCCAACGCCACCGTCTGACCGGTCCCGGACACGGCCGAGGTAGCCGGCACGAGGTGAGAGGGCGCCGTCACGCCGGGCCCGTTGGGGGGCCGATGGAAGGCCTTGAGTCCATGCCGGCTGGCGGGGTTGTAGGGCGCCACCGCCGTTTGCTCTGGGGAATGTTTAGTCCTCTTGCCCTCCGAGGTTTTCACCACGCCAGGACCCAGGACCGAGGCCTTCACCGTGGCCAGCAGGCCCTGGTAGCCCCCAGAGTAGGGGCTGTAGCGCGGGCCGGTGGTGTCCAGGCCATTGACGGTGCGATTGAGTTGCTTGTGCTGAGGCACGCGGATGTTGGACGGAAAGATCTTGATGGACAGAGGGCTGCTGGCCGTCTTCTGGGCGAAGGCGTCCAGTTCAGCAGCTGACGGGTAGCGAGACGGCGCCATGGAGGCTAGCTCATCTGAAACACAAACACAGTGGATGGAACTGTTACTGGGAGGTTCTATGGAGGTTTCACGGAGGTTCTACAGAGGTTCTATGGATCTCAGACTTCCATCCCATTGTTAGCTGGCTTATATGAATTGCTCTGCATTTCATTCCATCCCTCTGTAAAATAGGTTCTATGGATCCCTCTAAATTCAGAATCCCATCCCATTGTAACTAGGTTCAATGGATCACTCAGATAAACATTTCATCCCATTGTAAAGTCAGCTATTTGGATTACTCAGAATATTTAACTCCATCCCCTTCTAAACCAGGATCTATGAATCACTCAGAATCCAGATTAGGAAAATTAGAAGTAGAAAGGAGGAATGTTAGAGATTAGAAGAAGTAACATTGGCACAACTGGACTTAAACGCCTGATATCTATTCCCATCCTAGCTTGGTACATTCTGAGATTAGTTTATTGATAAAGCATTAGTCCACGCTATCATTAATGTCTATTCAATCCAAAAGACTGACTGAATAATTATCTTGATGCTACAAATTTTCCTTGAAACTGCGAGGCCTGATGAGAAGCAGGAGTGAGGATGGATCTTGACATTTGGAAGCTGCGACTCAAGACGAGATAAAGGCGATCATCTTTATCTGCTGACCTTTCCCTTTACAGCTGAAGCCCTTTTCCAGGAGGAAGTGCTGATGATAAATATAGCAATAGATAAACATGTCACAGCCCCATGTCCAGGAAGAGGAGCGGAGACAAGAAAAATCGTCCAATAAAAACCCACTTATTGTAACGCCTCCTTCGCTTCCTTCTCACCTCTCCCCCTGCCCCCTTTGTTTTCAGAGGGCGAGCACCAGACATCTGCATCTCCTTTAAACTCATTTGGGGGACGGGAGACACCCCGGGTGCTGTTTGATCAGTGCTTTATGAAATTAATTTGGACTTATTTCAACCCAGAATCGGATTACTCTGGGAAATTAGAGAGTGGAGCAGGAGGAGGCCGGGAAGGAGAGAAACACAATTTTGTCGTCGCAAGAGGCTCAAGTGGGATTCATTTGGTGATATTTTGGCTGTGAGACAAGCGCAGGAGGGGCCAGGGCTGGGCTGGGCTGGGCTGAGCCAGAAGCCGTTGGTGCTTGAATCAGGTCGGAGGAAATGACAGCCGAACTCATCTGCTTCCTTTAGATTTTGCAGGTCAACATGTAAAAGCTGATGTAGCCTCCCTTGAACTGAGAAAGACAGTGTTCTTCAGTAGAACCCTCTTCCGATACTGTGTTTTTCTCACATCTTACCTCCCACACAGGCAAGAAAAAAAAAAAAAAAAAAAAAATAGACCCTCATTGGAAAAAAGACTCTGATTTCGTCAAGGGTATCCTGCCTTCTCTAAGGCGGTTCCTAAGCAGACTTAAACCTTTCAAGGCCATCTACCTGTGAGGAATCCTCTCTCCTAAGTCCTCCTCTGAGCCTGGATTGACTGTGATATGTAGGAGCTGGAAACTGATGGAGAAGTGGAGGCAAACTGGAAAAGAGCCTCTATAAGGGCCGCTACTGAATGGGTGTACTGGACAGCTGAATGGACAAACCAAGATTGGATTTAAACACCATTATTCAGGCAATTTCATGGCTGCTTAGCTCAAGGCGACCAAGGAGAGGTGGAATAGGCGCTCCATTTAAAGGCAATAAATCACCTGGCAGAAATTACCCCCGCCCCTCCAAACGACACAATTCCTGACATGAAAAGCAAAAGTGCCGAAATTAGTGAGAGATTACTCTGTAGTCGGATAAAATCACAACGAGCGACAAAAAAAAGTAAAGAGAAACGACAAAAGGGGATGGGAGAAGAAGAAATAAGAGAAATCTAAACAAAACACTTAATTTCGTTTTCAATAACAAAACCCATTTTAAGAAGCTCCTCAGCCGTGCGAGAGAGAACTCACTTGTTGTTCCCGTTTGAAATTGATTGGGGAGTTCATTTCATTTCAGGCCCACAATGAGCCTCCAACTGTGAAAATGATTCAATCTACAAGATCCATCTCATAAAAGGAAATAAATTGGGTGTTTAAGATGGCGGAAAGAGGCGAGGTTGAGGGTTGGATTCATGCAGGCATCTCCCAGTGGAGGCACAGGAACAGTACCAAGGTGCCAGCAGCCGCAATGAATTCCACAGAGAAACATAGCACGGCACAACAGTAGTTATTTATGTATCACAACACAAGCAAGCTAGAGAACACAGGGGCGTTGGGGAGCATTGAACAGATGTCTACACACAGGATTTTGACTTGAGCAACCTCCTCCATGCCCTCATCTCATTCTCTTTCTTTTTCTCTCTCTCTCGCTCTCTCTCTTTCCCTCCTCTCTCTCTCTCTCTCTCTTTCTCTCTCTTTCTCTCTCTCGCTCCCTCCCTCTCGGTTTCCCTCCCTCTGGAGAAAAGGGGAAGAGGACCAGGCTGGAGTGCAGCAGGATTATGCTTCCCTCGGGCCAAACCACGAGCTTCCTCAGAGAATCCTGTTCACCTGAGACCTCATCGAGTCGTCTCCTCCAACAAGGCGGTCCCTCTCCTACCTTCCCTTTGACATAAACAACTGCTTCAAATCCGAGATCAACATCCTCTCCTGTTGAATTGCTCTAGTTGTCTGATGTGCTCCCTCTGGCATCCCCCTCACCCAATTACCACAGAAAAAGAAAAAACACCAATCACAGCCTGCCACTCCAGCCCTCCTGTCTCTGGTACGACGTCAGGGGTTGTCCCACAGTCCCAGAGCCCAAAACACTTCAAACGCTGTGAATGCTATCTCATCTTCAAAGGGCGTCTCACTGCATAAGTCCAGAGATTACAGTCCTGTCAGGCCAGTGGCGAAGTGTCACAGCGATGCCACCCACCGCTCCGAGGCTTTTAAGAGGGACTCTGTGCCCGCTTGGAGGCCCACCCCACACAGCCAACTATCGTTCATCAGCTCGAAGCTTTCAAAACGCCCAGCCGTGAGCCTGGAATAGCCTCCAGCTGCACAGTAGAAGGGAAGACACCAGATTTACGAATGTTTAGGCTTCCTGGAATGTTACCTTTCTCGGATAGGGAGCTCTGGAAACGCACAAGTCTGACCTTTCCTGGCGCTACCATTGAAATATATGGAAATCCCCAGGAAGGAAAGGCTGCGAATGACAAAAACTGAGCTTTTTCTTAAGCCTTCGAGAAATGCCTTCTTCCACACCAAACACACACACCCACTTTGAGCTGTTAGGTACGGCGTGACAGAGAGGGGTAATTAGCAGTTTGACCTTAAGCACTTAATCAGCCTGCACACACGAGCTACAGCCTCCCAGTCTTCAGCCTGGAGAGAGAGGAGCAGATGATCACAGCACACTTCGAGCTGTCTCGCTACCGCAAAGCGCCGCGCTGAATACCGCAACGCTCATTTAGCAGTCAACCTTGTCCGAGGGCAGCTGGTAGGGCTTACAAATGTACGTTCTGGAACTCCTTTCACGTTCTGGAACTCCTTTAAGCTGCTTTTTCTTCTTCCCCCGACCAGAGTGATTGAGGTGAAGTGCTCTGGGATGGGGGATTCAGCTGTTGATTCGCTAAGTGTGTTAGTAATAACAATAATGCTTTTAGCAAAGCAACTACAGGAGAGGGGGGGATTGTAACCTGCAACCTCTTGATCTGCAGTCATGTGCTCTAACCACTTAGCTGCACCCTCCTACGCTGTCAGCCTTGAGCTCTGATGGTGGAGTGACTGGGGGGGGGGGGGGGGGGGTAGAAACTTGCTGGAAACCTCTAATGAGAACAACAAGTACAATTTATCTGGCAAAACACCTAATCTTAGCTGGTGGTGGTGGTGGTGGGGGGGGGGGGGGTCGAGCTGTCCTTGGAGAGGAGGGGAGGGGGTGAAG
This sequence comes from Osmerus eperlanus, assembly GCF_963692335.1. NCBI lineage: Eukaryota > Metazoa > Chordata > Actinopteri > Osmeriformes > Osmeridae > Osmerus > Osmerus eperlanus. The sequence goes on from NC_085031.1 coordinate 15,570,881, forward strand.
GGCAATCCTAAAATCTCAATTAACACCACGCCTAATTAACCTCAGGCTCATTCTAAGATCTATAATGAACTACTTTCTGTTGGCTGATAATGAGCATCTCTGCAATGTGTGTGTGTGTGTGTGTGTGTGTGTGTGTGTGTGTGTGTGTGTGTGTGTGTGTGTGTGTGTGTGTGTGTGAGTAAGCATGAGAGTGAGTGTGTATAAGTGTGTTTTTTGGGGGAAAAGAGTGCGAGTGTGAGTGGGATAGTGTGTATGTGTGTGCACATTAGAGAGTGTGTGTGGGATAGTGTGTATGTGTGTGTGCATAAGAGAGTGTGTGTGTAAAACTGTGTATCTACAGCTTTTAAAAGCAAAACTATCAGGTTAAAAGAACAAATCTATGCAGAGATACAACAGTGAGTACCCAGCCTGCCCTGCTGGTCTTTCGTAACCCTTCTTTCAATCCACCCCCATAAAATCCCACACGGCCCTGTCTGTCGCGGTAAGCTGCCTAATCTTTTTTCCCATGGTCACGCTTAAAGCAATTCCCCGCAGATCAGAGTGGAGACCTCATTGTTTTGGAGCTGTTTGAGTTAATCACTGATTAACGGGCAAAACAAGCCCCTGAGCCAGGTTCTAAAAACGGCAGTTGGACGGCTCAGCGCATTTCCACACCACGGCTGCTCCCCATCTCTCACTAGGCCCCACATACCCAGACGAAAAAAGGACAAAGTCTTCTCTCTACTCGTTCAAGGTCTCGATCCACATGGAGATAGGTAAACCCCCCCCCCCCTTCTAGAAAGGCTTTGATGTTATGCTAAAAAGTTTTCATGCGATAACAGTTTTTTGCGCGATAACATGTTTACAAATACCTAATCCTCACGGGGGTTGTGGCACAGAGGCACTTGAACACTAGCTGGTTAATTAGTGCTTAATTGCACTCTCGCTCTCCAAACAGGAACAAAAAACCTGCTTTCCTGTCACACGCCAGCAGTTTTTACTTCACCACGCCGAATAATCCCAACATCCTAACCAACCTAGCCAGAGACCGTCCTTGACGCCACATGAGCTGATTAACAACGCATTACAAGCCCAGGCCACCGTTGCCATGGAAACGTCCCGTACGAGCACAGCCGCCCGTAATAGGCCCACTCATTAGGACCTGTGTAATTAATTGACCCCGCCTATCCTTCAGCTGCAGAGCTGCAGCACTGTACAGTAATTGACTTGCCTGCTGTTTAGGCAGAGAGAGAGGGAGAGAAAGAGAGGGAGAGAGAGTGACAGAGAGAGAGAGAAACAGAGAGTGACAGAGAGTGACAGAGAGAGAAAGAAAGCGAGAGTGACAGACACAGAGGGAGGGAGAGAAAGAGAGAGACAGAGAGAGAGAGAGAGAGAGAGAGAGAGAGAGAGACAGAGACAGAGACAGAGAGAAAGAAAGAGAAATACAGAGAGAAAGAGAGAGAGAACGCCTCGTCTGGTATTGATTACTGACCCTGCCCGCCTCGCTCGCTCTTCAGCACGACATCACCCCGCAGCAGCCTCCAAAACCTCCCCTGTTTCAACCGCTACTTCCCACGCCGCATGCCGACGCGTGTGAGAAAAACGGACGATTTGTTTAATGCGCATCGAGGGCAATTTCTCCACACCGATCTGACGGCTTCTATCTACAGTGGAGATCTGTGGCGGAGTTTCCTAGATTGGTATCTGGTTGTGAGCAGGGCAGGGCCTCTGGGATGGTGACTGTGGTAGAGTCTTGTAGATGGTGTCTGCAGAGGGCCTGCCCCCCCTGAGATGAGAGTGGGCATTTAGATGCACAGCCTGCTCTTCTCATAATCTCAGTATCCATTTAACAAGCATCCATATTAATGATGGCCTGTGTGTGTGTGTGTGTGTGTGTGTGTGTGTGTGTGGAGGTTAGCAAGGGTCTATGGGTTACAGGCCTTTCACAGGGCTGATTCTGGGAGAGAGGTGGATGGAGAGGTGGAGGGAGACAGGGAGAGAGACAGAGTGAGAGAGAGAAAAAGAGAGAAAGAGGGGGGAGACAGTGAGAGACGAATAGACACAGAGACGAAGGGAGGGAGAGAGAGACAGAGAGAGAGAGAGAGAGAGAGAGAGAGAGAGAGAGAGAGAGAGAGAGAGAGAGAGAGAGAGAGAGAGAGAGAGAGAGAGAGAGAGAGATACATAGGGGGAGAGAGAGGCCAGGGCTCTGGGCCAGACCCTAAGGTAATATGCTGATACTCAGCGAGCAAAATTACATCCTTAATATCATCTACATCTCCCCAAAGGCCTGCATCATCACTCTCATCTCTCTCTCTCTCTCTCACACACACACACACACACACACACACACACTGTAAGTCTCTCATTCATCAGTCACATGCAGTACACCCACCACAGTTGCATTGACTCTTCCTCTAGCTTACATAAACACAAACCCTAAAACGACACAAACAAAACGTAGCTCTCGTTTCGAGCCCCTCTCCCCTCCCTCACCCTCGTTGGTAATCTGTTCGTGTGGGGTGTTCCCGGAACAGAACAACCCCAGGGTTGTGCACTTAGTTATGTGTGCTTGAAGACACGCGGGCGGATACCTCTTTATTCCAGTGTCACTCCTCATTTATCTCCACGCTGCTCTCCCCGCCAGCAGTTACGGGACCGTGCGCCTCTCTAAGAAGGCCCTCCGGAAACACAGGCCTGCCAGCGTGGGGGGGAAAAGCATTCCCTGGCCCTGTCTTTGAGCCAAAGAGCCGAGGAGAGCACAGTTCTCTTCAAACCCCCTGCCATGAAGCCACACAGTTAGCGCCAACCTCCTCGCCTCCAACATGGCTTCCTGGGGGAATCCTTGCTGCAGTCACCCGAAGCAGGTTACACATGTAATTCGCTAGATGTGATACTGTGCTGTAGTTCCTTTTGGTGCCAAACGAGCAGGCGTTTAGCCTAGACTTATTCAATGTAGGTTTTCAGCCCAAAAACCACGATTGAATCCGTTTTTTGAATGACTTTCCTAATGGAAGCTAAACCAAACGACCCCCATCCAGTCTCACAGACAACTCCCTCTGTCTGGCCAGGGGGCTCCCCTCCCTGGGTTCGTTTGGTTTGTGTGGCTGTGTTTGAAGGGGAGGTGCCTCCCCCCCCCCCCCCCCACACACACACACACACACACACACACACACACACACTGGCTGCACATGCAGTCAAGGGAGAGAGTGGGTCCTACAGGTAAACTGGCTGAGTAGGCGCCCATGGTTTTGCCTAAGGCAAACTACGCCCTTCTGTTCCAGCGTTTAGCAGACAAGTGCTCCACTGATTCCCAATTAATATTTAATATCAGGAAGATAAAGAGGCATTTCACCCCGGGAGAGCGGGAGAGATGGGGGAGATTGGAGGCATATGGCAGTAGGAAGGTCAGGTTCTATGAGAGGATAACCTGAGATGTTCGGGGAGGGGGGGTTTTCGTGCTGAGAACAAATCCAATCAGTTCGTTTCGTTGACGTTTCTCTCAGAAACACCGACCTTGAAGTTGATCTCTTAATTAATCCCTAACCCTAACTATGAATGCATCTTCCAGTCAACAATAAAATACTCATATAATTTCATGCTCTAAGGCAGTCTTATAAGCTTACAGTCTTTTTTATCTGTTCCTATAAAGAGACCAGAGTAACAGATCAGGCAAAAATCTAATCAAGATCAAACATTTACTCTTAAAAGGTAAACCATCCGCATTCAATTTATAATCCACGCACCCAGACTGCCCTTAACCAGATTTATCAGTAAACAGCAGCCTCCATGTCTCCTCTCATTAAATTTGATCATAATTTGCGCTGGCAGGGAAGACTACAAACAATGCCTTTTGAGATCTGTGTTTATGACATGCATAATAAGGCATGTAATCACAAAGAGTGTTCAGTCATTAACACAACACATGCCTGGGTACGGTTCATACTGCGGACCGAGTTCAAAAGGACGATCTTCCGTCCTAGTTGCCGTGGTAATTAGGTGCTCTACAGAGAGACTCACAGACATTACAGCAGAGAAATTTTGTGACTCAGAGTCCTGTGGTGTAAACCACGAAAATGGCCTTTGTTCAGGGGGGGTCAGGTGGCTGAGCGGTGAGGGAATCGGGCTAGTAATCTGAAGGTTGCCAGTTCGATTCCCGGCCGTGTAAAATGACGTTGTGTCCTTGGGCAAGGCACTTCACCCTACTTGCCTCAGGGGGAATGTCCCTGTACTTACTGTAAGTCGCTCTGGATAAGAGCGTCTGCTAAATGACTAAATGTAAATGTGCACGGCTGTTAAAAGTGATGAAAAAAAACTACCTTGGCGTAGAAGTTGTTAACAAAGTTGTGAGTTTCACAAGGCTCACGTGGGAGAAGGGGCGTGCGACCTTGATAGCATCACCGTCACCATGGCGATAGCATCGCCGTCACCATGGCCGCAGCTCCGGCCCGGAACGTTCAGCTCCAGTCAGATCAACGCCCTCATGAATGAAATTAGCGTGTGCCAGATGACAACCTGAGATAAAGGACCAGTTCACATAGATCTGGGAGGGATGTTATCCCAGAGTTCTCCACGACAGAGCCAGGCCAAGGTTAGCTTACCCTTCTCACATCCCTGTTATCTCTCCCCAGCTTCACCCTATCTCCCTCGGCCTTCTTCTGCCTCCCCGGCCTTCCCTGTCACTCCAGCCTCATCCTGCCTCCAAAGCCTTCACCTGTTAGTCCAGCCTCATCCTGCCTCCAAAGCCTTCACCTGTTAGTCCAGCCTCATCCTGCCTCCAAAGCCTTCACCTGTTAGTCCAGCCTCATCCTGCCTCCAAAGCCTTCACCTGTTAGTCCAGCCTCATCCTGCCTCCAAAGCCTTCACCTGTTAGTCCAGCCTCATCCTGCCTCCAAAGCCTTCACCTGTTAGTCCAGCCTCATCCTGCCTCCAAAGCCTTCACCTGTTAGTCCAGCCTCATCCTGCCTCCAAAGCCTTCACCTGTTAGTCCAGCCTCATCCTGCCTCCAAAGCCTTCACCTGTTAGTCCAGCCTCATCCTGCCTCCTCAGCCTTCACCTGTTAGTCCAGCCTCATCCTGCCTCCTCAGCCTTCACCTGTTAGTCCAGCCTCATCCTGCCTCCTCAGCCTTCACCTGTTAGTCCAGCCTCATCCTGCCTCCTCAGCCTTCACCTGTTAGTCCAGCCTCATCCTGCCTCCTCAGCCTTCACCTGTTAGTCCAGCCTCATTCTGCCTCCTCAGCCTTCACCTGTTAGTCCAGCCTCACCCCACCTCTCTCAGTCCTAACTCCTAACTGAGACACAAGGAGTTCTCTTGAGATTACTGGGAGTTTTTCCTTGTCTTTCTTGAGTGTTCAGGTTCGTTACAGGTGCTGATCTATGGGCATCTGTGAAGCCGTCTTTGACAATTTGACGTTCTGGCATTTTGACCCCTTCACCTCTTCCCCCTGTTCCTTCTGGCCCCTCCCCCTAGCCTCCCCCTCACCATCCTTCCTCACAATCACAACAAGAAAACTTGTATTGCCAGGTAGATGGATGCTAGTAATGTGTTTTGGTGTTATATAACGGCGGCGAAAACTATAACAACAACCACGCAACAACAACAAATAATGCACAATCCAAGTTAGAAAATGCAAGACATTTTGGCACGACCAAATCATGTGTTAAATAGCTCTCTCTCTCTCTCTCCCCCTCTCTCTCTCTCTCTCCCCCTCTCTCTCTCTCTGTCCACCCACACACATGGCAGGGCTGCTCACTTGCTGAGGTTCTACGCCTGCCTCTCTCTCCCTCGGCCAAACAGATCAGAAGCTCACTAACGTTGCAATTGAGGCGTGAGAAAAACAAACAAACTGATTTTTTAGCTAGTGAATGGTGACCTTGTGAAAGCTCAAGACAATTTCTATTGGTAGGATTTGATCTGACACTCTCCAAGTGAAGACATGGGGATTCACTACCGGTAGAGAGAGGGGGACTAAGTACCGGTAGAGAGAGGGGGACTAAGTGCCGGTAGAAAGAGGAGGACTAAGTACCGGTAGAGAGAGGGGACTAAGTACCGGTAGAGAGAGGAGGACTAAGTACCGGTAGAGAGAGAGGACTCACGTTTCCGAGAGGCGCTCTGTGACGGCAGCGGCGGTAGCTGGATCGTGAGGGGCGGAGCCTCCAGGATCTTTGGGGCGCAGACCAGGCGCTGGGACGAGAGGTTCTGCCGCCTCTGGACGCAGGCCAACATGGCAGCTCTCCGGGGTTCTACAGCCACACACAGCTCCGGAGGACCTGCGAGGGGGCGGAGGGACACACACAGGAGAAACCAGAGTCTTAATTTCACTTTCAGCCATGTGTCACGATTACAAGCCCTGGCGGTGGCTGAACTGACACATCAAAAGAGAGCTTTGGGCGGTCAGAGCCTGAGAAAAAGGGGATTTTGCAACGTCCACCAAGGAGTCTCTCTCATCCCTCAACCGTGATCTGCACTCTGCTAATACGGTCTGAGTAAAAGTAGGCCCCCTGCTGGTCAGACTCAGCACGTGTCTCCTACCCCCACCCCCCACACACACACCAAAGCAGCTCTTCCCTCCTTCTCCCCCCCCCCCCCCCCTAGCTCAGCTGTTAGGAGAATTCTCTACAATGATCCATCTCCCTCTGTCCCCTTCCATATCAGGGATCGTTAAAATGCCTTGTAGCTGCTCTCGGTTCCCCTTCTCTGCGTCACGGCCTCAGAGCACAGGGAGTCCATTTCTCCATGGATGGATGGCAGTATTGATTATGAGGGAATCGTCCGTTACCGCCCCTCCCCCCCCCCCACCACCACCACTCCCTCTCGTCCTCGCCCCAAAACGGTTTTGGCAATTTGCAATGGTAAGTGTGGTCGAGAAGGGATGAGCGTTTGTGTGCCTGACTGGGCCGTCGTCTCACAGCGTCGCTGATTGCAGCGATCATTCTCAGTGAGATCGACAGCGGAATATTATCCGTGCCTCAGATGAAGAGGTGCATCTGGTTCTGCTGCAACATCTTTGATCATCTGATGGAGTCAGCGTATGAATACGCTAGCTTGGCGATAATAAAGATGAACGACCCCAGGCTGACAACACAGGGACACTCACACAGTGCTGCCACATGCAAAACAACCTCTTCTTATATGTTGTTGCACCCTCTCTATCACAATGTGTCTCCCACACCTTTGCTTCCACATCAAGGCTATTTTCCTCATTAAACCTGGCTTTGTGTGTCAACAAGGAACTCCAAAAATGTTGAGAGTCGTTAGAATGTGGAGAGCGAAAGACTAACAGCTTAAGGCCAGCAGCACACAGCTGTCTCCAACTGTGTTCATCTCTCTCTCCCTCCCTCTCCTTTTCTTTCTTTCTTTCTCCCTCCCATTTCTCTCTCTCCACCCCCCCCCTCTACTTCCTCTCTCTCTCCCTTTCTCCTATCTCTTTCTACCTCACCTTCTCCTCTCCCCCCCCCCCCTCCTCTCTCTCTTTATTCACCACTCCTCATTGTTTTCATTTCTCCACTCTAAGTCCACAGGGCTGCCTAAGTGAGTCAACCACAGGATAGAGTGTTCGGTGACTGACTGAAGAAACATGATTACCTCCACCTCAAAGACCAGAGGAACACACTGGGTCTCATTCTAGTCAGGTGCCTGAAGAGATCCCCCCCCCCCACTCCCTCCCTCTCACCCCTCCTGCTCCCTCACTCTGCCCCCCAGTGACATTCTCCCTTCTAACCACAAAGCACAGGCTCTCTCATCTGATCACACATGGGCTGAAAAGCTAAAAGCCTCTCTATGGTCAGACTCCATTTCAGAAAAAGAATACCAATTTCACAACTACCCTTCCATTACCATGCATTTGTGAAAAGGGAGGACGGGGAGAAAAGACAGAGAGACACAGAGAGAGAGAGAGAGGGGTAGGGACAGAGAGAGAGAGAGAGAGAGAGAGAGAGAGAGAGAGAGAGAGAGAGAGAGAGAGAGAGAGAGAGAGAGGGAGAGAGAGAGAGAGAGAGAGAGAGAGAGAGAGAGAGAGAGAGAGAGAGAGAGAGGGAGAGAGGGAGAGAGGGAGAGGGAGAGGGAGAGGGAGGGAGAAAGAGAGAGAGGGAGCGAGAGAGGGAGAGAGGGAGAGAGGGAGAGGGAGAGGGAGAGGGAGG
>NC_085031.1:15579195-15681695 GCF_963692335.1 Osmerus eperlanus
GAGAGAGAGAGAGAGAGAGAGAGAGAGAGAGAGAGAGAGGAGAAGCAGCCAAAATGGCTGTGGTTTGAATCTGCAGACTTCTGATCCTCTTCGATTCCAGCTGGAACCAGATGGTGTCCCTCAGGGACTTCTGTAACCCTTCTGTACAGCCGCCCCATGGGAAAGCTGTTGATAAGAAACTTCCACTGGATATCTCTCATCAGGCGAGTGTCTCCTAAATTACTGTATCATATTCACCCCCCTCAACCCCCCCCCCTCCTGAAGTTGACATCCCTTTGTGATGCAGAACATTCCCTGCATCTCATTCAGACGTGTACTCGATTCAAAGAACGTTATAAAATATAAAAAAACGAAACAAGGAGCCACATCCATTTTCAGCTAACCCTGGGAAACTCCAAAAGATGTTTGGAAGGGCGTGTTTGTGCACTGATAATATAAGCCCCAGCACACACAGATAAGAGCCTAACCCTGACCTTCAAGAAGGTTCCTTCTACTTAGACCAGCCTCCAGGGTCTGGGCTAGAGGATAGAGGAAAAATGCCCTGAAACCCTCTAAACAAACACAAATAACACCCAGACAAAAACACTCTCAAGACCCCCCCCCCCTCAACCCCCCCCCCCAACCACCGCTACTAAACCACTAACCCTCTCCGCTATCACACACACACGCACACGTTCGACACACACACACACACCCCTCCCAATCCTCCTCCTTGCGCCCAATCCTCTCAGCTTCTGCAGTTCTCAGTTAATAATTAGATGATAATGAGAAAAGGTTTGAGTGTAGCACCCTTTCTCTCGCTAGTTGGATTAGCATTAGAGTGCTATGCTAATGACCTTCCTTATTCACTAAGAAATCCATGCCAGGCCTAGAGCTAAGCAACGGGAATTAGCAAGTAGAACACAAACTGCTGATGGTACGGTACAAGATTCTAAATCCTCTGTCTTTCTTTGTTATTTTCATGTTATTAAAAACAGTCTCTTATTAAGCTGTCAAGGTAACTTAGAGATTGATTACTTTCCAAACTATCCAACTATCTTTCAAAAACATTTAACAACAAAATAAGAATCGCCTGTAGACCGTAAACAACATCCAACAACTCGGATTTCAGGAAAGACAGACCGTGTTCGCACACAGACAGACAGTGTTCGCACACAGACAGTGTTCGCACACAGACAGACAGACAGTGTTCGCACACAGACAGACAGTGTTCACACACAGACAGACAGACAGTGTTCGCACACACACAGACAGACAGACAGGCCGTGTTCACAGACAGACAGACAGACAGACAGTGTTCACAGACAGACAGACAGTGTTAACCGACAGACAGACAGTGTTAACAGACAGACAGACAATGTTCACAGACAGACAGACAGTGTTCACAAACAGACAGACAGACAGACAGTGTTCACAAACAGACAGACAGACAGTGTTCACAGACAGACAGACAGTGTTCACAGACAGACAGTGTTCGCACACACACAGACAGACAAACAGTGTTCACAGACAGGCAGACAGACAGACAGACAATGTTCACAGACAGACAGGCAGTGTTCACAGACAGACAGGCAGACAGGCAGTGTTCACAGACAGGCAGACAGACAGGCAGTGTTCACAGACAGACAGACAGACAGGCAGTGTTCACAGACAGACAGACAGACAGACCAAGACAGGCCTGTATCTGCAGCTGCTGGTCTCATCCATGTACCCCCTCTCATGCATTTTTAATAGAATGTATTACTCGAGGATTAGCCGATAAGAGACTGTCTGGTTAAATTCTCTAATAGTTTGCATAATTGGCATCAGAACTCAGGGAGAGACCCAGATTTCTCTCTTATGTTCTCTTTTTGTGTAAAAAAAAGAAGGTTGAAATTCAGGACATCCTAACAACTAAGAGTCGCTCTGCCCTACACAATAAGTAAGCGCAAGGCCCTCGGCTAATGACAATGAGCCTCATTTCCATTGAGATTAGTCCCTGTAAAAGGTATTACAACCGTGTTAAGCGGGGATTTCTGGATTGCTATTTCCATACAATTCAGGCAAACACTGGAGATATCCTAGAAAATATATACAGTGAGTCAATACAAAATTCCCCAAAATACCCTGAGATAGAAACGAATGGCTGTTTGGGGGCAGGGTAAAATGCTTTGGGCTTTTTGATATCTGAATTTGTATAAATTGTGAGTCCCGGCTAGGCATTTTATGAACCTTAAATCGAAAGACTTTAAATTTTCGGAAGAAAATACTCCCCTAAATACTGTTGTGAAATTGGGTCTATCTTTGTCATGTGTGGCCTCCCCACCCCATTCTCCAGCTCTCCAGTAGACGCATGTAGGACTTACATTTAGTCATTTAGCAGGCGCTCTTATCCAGAGCGACTTACAGTAAGTACAGGGACATTCTCCCTGAGGCAAGTAGGGTGAAGTGCCTTGCCCAAGGACACAACGTCATTTTGCACAGCCGGGAATCGAACCAGCAACCTTCGGATTACTATCCCAATTCCCTAACCGCTCAGCCACCTGACTCCCGGACTTCCGGTCTCTAGCCCACAGAGACAACAAGGTAAACAGCCTGGTCTTTTCCTCCCACAACCACCAAGACACAAAGAGGAGGAACTCGAGGAAGGGGTTTGGATAAGCCTGGCTTTGTGACTGATGCGGTTCATGAAGACAGACTTGCTCGTTCTATGTTTAAAGGAATCATCGCTTATTCATTATCGGCTTTGCTACATTGTACATCAGGATGAAAAGAGTGGCTTTGTTTGTCCGACTGAATGCAGTTTTTACAAAATATTCTCTACTGCAGTGGCCAGTGATACAGTTTGTATCAAAGGCCAATGACCGTGACATAGTATTATTCTCATTGTGGTCATACTGTAGGTGAAGGCAAATGCTTTAATCAACAAAGAGTGGTTTCAAAGGTACTGTAATGAGCATTGTTGAGAGAGCCAGGGCGACAACACATGCAAGCACATGCAAGGACAGGGAACTAACTAGCCAATAGTATCTGCACGCTCTGTGTCTGATCCACCCACTGCTAGTCACACCTGCTGGGCCAGGAAAGCTAGTTCAGCACAGCCAATAATCAAAAGCCTGCCTTTGTCTTTAATCATCTTGCACACTGCACACAGAGAAGAACTTTCCAAGTCAAAACACACAATGGCTAATCTAATTCACATCACAGATTAGCTTGGCGGTTAAAGCAGATCTTCTCTAAACAGATTGGGCTGGGCAATGGACGACAGACAGGCTTTGGTTTTAACGATGTCTCTCGAAAGACGCCTTTTCAAGCATTGTTGTTCTATCACCTCTTTTGAAGTTACATTTCGAGGTACACCCACTGCAACATCGATTCTCAGTTTGTATCTTATACCTCCTGAAACGTTCTTCCAAAACCAGCCAACATTTCTCTTACAGGATACTTTGAAAACCAGGCAATATCTCGGAAACCTACCACGGAGAGATAAACTCGCTGCCAAGTAAGATTTGTCTACAAAGGGAAAAACAGTCATATACACAGTGCCTCTTGCTGCCAAGAAAACCCTCCGTACCCTCCCTCCATTCAAACCAGGCCCTCCCTCAGTCCCGGAAGGCCAGACTTGAAGACCATTAGGCTGTTACGGGTCACCGATTCCTTCAACATTAAAAATTGTAATAAAACTGAAAGAACTCGTGGGAGAAGATTGGTTCTACGCCCCCCGCAGAGCCCTCACTTAGAGGGAGAACTCCTTCCTACGCTTAATGATAAACACAGATATGCATGGACACTGCTCTGAGAAAGAAAAAAAGAAAGAAAGACAGTGAGAGTAAGAAGAGGGGGAGAAAGAGAGAGAGAGGGTGGTTAGAGAGAGAGAGAGAGAGAGAGAGAGAGAGAGAGTTCAGGGGTTCACGATAGATAACATGAGAGCATTCAGGCAGCAGCGAGCGTGCGTATCGTCCGAGGGACAGGCTGGGCACCGTGAAGTAGACAAAACAAATGGCCGCTCTGACAGCAGACAGAGAGAGAACAGCCCCAAACCTTCCCTCCCCACTCTCTCCCCCTCTCTCCCTCCTCTCCCTGTGACCTCTGAGGCCCAATCCTTAACCCCTCAACCCTAAACCCCTGTCACTTTAGCCCCCTCATCCAATTAAAACAAAAAAAGACCAATTAGGCAGATTTCAAAAGATGTCAGCCAGCCCATCATTACAAACGACATCCTCAGTAGATAAAAGGTGCTTACCATGGATGCTTAGCAACCAAGCCAGTGCCATTACCCTGTGAGTGAAGCTGGGTGATTGGGTGCTCCAAGGTCACTTAATCTTTACATCTCCCCACTTTCCCCCATTTAACTCTCGAACTCTGGTCATTTTTGTAATCTCTAAAACCCTCTCTCTAGGCCACACGTTCCACTCTCACACACACACACACACACACTCACACACACTCACTCACACACTTACACAAAAAACCCGAAGGGCCCCAAAGTAGACGGTTTGAATTTGGGAAAACATCAAAAGGAGATGGTCAAAGTGACCTGCGTTTCCCCAGTAGCTTCCGGAAAATACCACTTGAATTCCCCTGCAGTTCACTGACGCTTCATTCTGAGTGATCTTAAAAGAGTCCACTGCTTCTTGCTGCACTGCACAGCCCAGGCCCTGCAAAGAAAAGGCTTTCATATCCCATGAATGGAGAATAGTGGGGAACAGACAGAACAGACAGTTAGGCAGATGACAAATCCCCTCTCATCGCAAGCCTGGAGATAAAGTGCTGATGGGCTGGGAGGAGGTCCATGGGAAACCCCAGGGACTCTCACACATGACTCTGTTTGTAATTCTACCAGGCTCTAAAACAAGCTGGCCAGACCTAGAAAAAAAACTGTACAAGGTTTAACCCTCGCCTGGCTGAGAATATCAACATCTACTATTGGAATATCCCAGAGTGCATGTGGCCACCAAGCATATAAGGTTGTATACTTATCCATAAATGTGTAGTAATACCTCTATCATATTTTAATATTCCTACAGACATTTCCATCTTCCCCTAATCCAAAACAAGGTTATGTGTCTCCAAATGATTAAAGATGATGTGTCATAAGAAATACAGATATCAAATGCAAATCAAAAGCATTTCCAGAGTAATCACATTGGCTTTAAGCTCTATCATATATTAAACATGCAGCACTAGATACTGAGTGGCAGTTGAAATTAAGATTTTTAGCTTCTGTTATTCAAACTGCAGACTTGACAGAATTATGAAAGCGGCCCAGTCAAACTGAATGTCAGTCAACCCAAGATGTATGAATAAAGCAATTTCCCGAGTCGGGAGGGGGAGGGTAAGTCACGGCATTTTTTCATTTTGTTTAATTATGTTCTGGCAACGCAAAGGCCATAATGTTTATTTCATGATTTGAATAGGTCTATGGAAAAGAAAAACAAATGATACCATGCAGATACAAGAATGAGACCGGGTCAATACTGATGTGTATAGCTGCCCCACGGTAAAACATTGGAATGCAACGGTGTTCCAGATAAATGACAGAACACCATCCATCACCAAATACGTTATTTGTCTTTATTGAACCAACCAACCCGTCCCCCCCCCTCCCCCCTCAATGAACAACACAAGAAAACTGCCACATTGTGTAGGCTAGCAGCCGCTTTGTCTTTTAACGCCGTGATGAGAAACTGAAGACTTTCAGTCTCTCAATTTAATAAATGATCTGACACAGCCAGGAAAGCATGCAGGATAGAATTTCACACCTTGCCCCATAATATATATTGCCCTTCGCCGCGACCAACCTTCAACCTCGGTGCAATGAGGTGCAATGATCCCTCCCCCGGCTTTGACAATAGAATTGGAAGCTAAGCCTTCAGAGCCAGCTTTGAAGAGCCAATAATATACTTCAAAGCATTTCCTGTAACCACTAGGACTCTGACACATAAGTCCTGCTATATTGCAGTCACAAACCACCCTCCACCACCCCGCGACACAGACACTTCCGATGGAACTTATGCCAGACTTGACCGTTTCTAGCGCGTATACACATTCTATTAAACGCAGACTCAAACCAAGCACTATCCAGCTGCCACGGAAGTCAAGCATCAGGACACTATTAAACAAAGTCAGATTTCGTTTCCTGGGGGCCTGCCACAATCCGAAAACGTGATCGTCTAAAACAAATTCGTGTTGTCTTTTCATATATGAATCCCGTGTTTCTACTGAGGTTCTAATCTGCCGCATGCAGTCCTGAAGAACCGACCATCCCGGGAATAACGGAGGGCGAAACGCTGTCTCCTAAGTGCGCATATAGGTGCATGTTCCGATCGCATTTAAGCGAGTACATGGAATTGGGAACATGGGTTTTCCTATTGACTCCAATAATAACAATGCGTTACATAAAACATGATTTTCTTTACTTACGAAGCCAATCATTAAATGCCTCTCCTTACGACTTATCCGACAATTTAGCTTCCATTTGAATGTATACAAGCACCTGCTCTGACTGCAATGCAAAAAGCTTTCAACAAATTATGATACATAATTGACACTCTGAATAAGTAACCTACACATGCAATACGCCAAATACACCTAACATCTGTGTAATATATGGAATAATATTTCATACATACAGTGTTGAGTCTTATCATGAGGCTTGTTTATCTTTGGCTGGTCACGAATGATTGCTTGTTCTCCTGATCGCAAGGCGTATTTCCTCCGCAAAAACGACCCCGCCACTTAAGTCCAAATAGATTGAGAGTAGCCTAATATCTCTGTAAATATCCATGAAGACAGAGGGCTACTTTGAAGAGATCTTCGACATGGCACATACGTAAAATGGTAATGGCGTTTGTAATTGTCTTCAATGAAATACTCCGTCCCAGTCCACCCATCCGCATCCGCCGTCCAAACTACAGTATGATGTCGGAGTAAGAGGATGCATTCTCAATACTGTAAAAACCGGCACCCAACCAATAGTAGTTTTGAATATTCCCACGGCTCGACCAATCGTTTGAAACTGTAGGCGGTAACCACCGTGACGACGAACGCATCGAAGGGTGCACGTTGCCATTTCGCGGAAAAACTTAAAGGGGTAGACAGAGCGTTGACAACAGAGAAAGGTATAGGGTTTGGAAGGCGGAGGAGGCCAATTCACATAAAATGAGTTCAATTATGTCTAATAGGTCATTTCGGTCTGGTTCAGAAACACGGTTCACCGGGTTTCTGTGTCTCAAACCTAGACTTCAACCCCAGTCCGTTATTAAGAAATGGCTATTCTTAAAATTTGAGAAATTGACAAATACATTCTAGAAAATATGGAACAGCCTGAGGAGTAATTAATGATAATAAAAAGTGGTATGGTAACAAACCATGTATTGTTTTAGATATTGGACATTGCCTATGGTTCAGCCGTGCACATGGATGAGAGCTAAGGTCTGCTGCTAAACTTCACATGATAATTTCATCAATATGCCCTGATAGCATAAACGTTTCAATTTTAAACACTGTCTCCATGGTAACGCTTTATGGCAACTTGATGATGGCGAGTTGCAAGAAATGATCAGGTTACTTTCTGGTCCTACAGTTGACTAAGTGTGTGTGTGTGTCAAGTAAACTACATTGAGAGTCTCCTGAAACACATCATAGGCCGTGCTGCAATCACAGTCTTCAGAGTTTTTTCTGTACATACAGTTTGTCCATATACATTTGATTGAAATAATGACTGATAAGCAGCTAAACGTATGTGCCTTAATTATAAGGCACCTAATGTTTCTCTCCATTCTGTGTCGAGTGTGCTGATGTAGTGAAACTGATCAATGTGGTTTGAAGTGCTATTTAATTATGTTTTCCTGTGGCTGTTATAATGGTTCAAGTCAAAAGGGTTATAAGGCTAATGATCACACAGCTGGGGCTGTCCCCACAGGGGGTCAATGTACCTGTGTGTGTATGAGTGGGTTTGTATGTGTGTATGTGTGTGCATGCGAGTTTGTGCAGGTGTGTGTGTGTGTGTGTAACGTTCCTTGATTCTAACCACCGAAACACTGTTAGAATTGTGCACTTCAAATTCGTGATTTTCTGCTGTAATTTCCAAATGAACCATTTGTATGCCACTTTGGATAAAAGCTTGTGCTAAATTAATGGAATGTAAGCGTGTAGAAGGTCTCTAGTGCGTTTGTGTCTGCTTTGTGTTCAGGCCACTGCAGGTGCTGTTACACAGAGGGTACTTTCACTGTCGAGGCTCGAGGGTAAAACAGCTGCCTCCATATCTGCCCTCCAGCTTCCTGTGCCCCAACCCTACCCCCTCTATCCCTGCCTTGTACATCTGTGACCTCATTTCCTATCTATTCAGACATCCAGAAGCCCCTCATGACCACAGCATCTACTCCTTTGCAGTTGCTCAATTATGTCTTTAAACCACACACGCTTTCACAACTGAGAGGACATTCTGTAGCACATATCTGCCACAGCCTAAGGGATAATACACCACTGCTTAAACCTGTAATATGTCAACCAACTCTAAACCGAAAAGCCAAACTTTTAACCGAAATATATATAATAGTATTTTTTCTGTCAAGAGTAAATTGGACAATCACCATGCATAATGTAATCCAGGCAGGCATGCTTTAACCTGGATATGCCGTCATTAAGAATATTTAATAGTCTCCAGACAGCACCCCCGAGTGCCATTCTTTAATATAAATGAAGGTTTCCATTGGCAAATGATGTTACCATGCCAACCACTTTTTCTATATAGCATAAAACATGGGAGATGGAGAAATGTACTCCCAACAATCTCAGCTTGTTGTCCCAGCCTTCACACAGAGAAAAACAAGATAATTAATTAATAAATGACTGTGTGGCAAAAGTGAAAAAGCACTTTGATCCCCGTGAGCTTGTGTTACAGTGAAATCATTTCAGAAAATCCCACACGTTTAGTTGATGAAAGCTCCATAAGTTTGCATACTAATGAACATTGAATTGTTTCTCTGGGAGAAGAAAAATCTCGCTTTAGTCTGAGGGTGAGTTGCCTTTGGTTTCATAGACAACTGAAACCACCATGGCTGTCTCTGGTCTGTTCCATAGATAAGTCCTTCCCTGTATCAGCATAATGATAGGGCCTGTGTTTGCTCAAGGTATTTGGAGAAGCAGGACTGGGCTGGATGAAAGCTTCAGTAACTCAGTTTATTGACTCCATTGGGATGCATAGTGGTTCAATTCCCTCAATTTGTGTCTCACATTTTCTTCCCATGTGCGGTGTTTCATTAGAAAATAATGACTTTCTAAAACCGAAAGCCTTTGATATTGCAATTAACCAGAGACAGAAAGAGGAGGCTGACAATACATTTCAACTCTGAGAAGCAACTAATGTGAAGAAATACGGCTGTTTAAATTTAGATGCGATTTACATTCTCAAACAGATTCACTCATTTGCAATATGAACGAAACTCATACATTGCATGTATTTTTGTCTGCTGTCTATACTGTAACATCGCATAGCAAGCACACCATCCCTAAGGTGGAGAAAAGACTGCTTGTTAAAATGACAAGTGCAACGAAAATGAAATTATATTCAATTACGTACTGTATTTTAGCCGAGTATCATTCAAACTGAAATGTTTGAAGCTGAAACTCATTTTAAATTCTGTATTCACCTGGTCATACTGTTTGGAAATTAGTGAATTGAAATGACAGGGAACATCACGTTACTGTTTTATCCTGTGAAAGAAAAACGAACAAGAGACAAGATGGAGATTATTCCTAATCTAAAGAACCAGCTGTAAAAACAATAGCACAATTAGGACACACTGCAGACAGCAAACATCGTGGCGTCTGCCAAATACAACAAGGACAAACAACACACTGACTGCATTTGTAAAAGGCTTTTGAGGAGTGTTTCCAAGTGAAAATACTGAAATGCGGATTACATTTTTGACTATGAAGAGGTTGGGTGGATGTCAATCAATAGGAAACCACTGTACAGTGTGCAATGTATGTGATAAAACAATAGGCAGTCAAAGAATGCTGCATGTCCTTGGCCAGTAGCCTAAAGTGTATGATAAAGCTAACCTCAATAACAGGAGGAAACCATTTTCATATTCATCATATTCATTATCCATTGTCAAGAGGGATAAAAAAAAAAAAGTATTTGAGCCAATTAGAGAGGGTATATAATATAGAGGGAATAGACTAAAACTGCCTGTGTGGTCAGAAGTGACTTGTGGTTTCACAGTACTGGCATTGAGATGTCATTGTTGCTCTGTCGCTCTACTAAGAATGTATTCATTCAGCAGACACTTTTATGCATCTGCTAAATGCCAAAGCTACATTACAGGTGGGATTTGAACCCGTGACTCCTTGAACTGCCATCCAATATCAATGGTTCACCATGCCATGTAGTTGAGATGTGTTTACTTTGCACTGCACCTGGTAAATACAAACCGTTCTCTGACTCATTGACCACCAAAATACTGACAGACACATTCTCATCAGATCCCTGAACCTGGCTGCACTTTACGTACGCATTAATACGCTTTTCGTATGTCGCTTCAGATAAAAGCGTCTGCTAAATGAATAGGAATACAAATTTAAATGTAGTCATGCTCGCTCGCCTGTTCTGACTGTCGTCTGTGAACTCCTTTGCAGGCTAGAATATAAAGTTTCGTCCTCTCTTACCCCTGTCCCTGTTTCACTGCTGCCCTGGAATCTTCCAGATCAGCCGGTTGTCTCTCCTCCCAGAGGATGTCATGGCCTGCCTGTTCAGGCTGTCCTCATCAGAGCAGAATGATCCTGGCAGACACACTAATAAAGAATACCATCTGTGCCTGGCAGGCGGAAAGAGAGGGGCCAATGAACCAATGAGAATGTCAGTAGTACCCCTCCTGCCACACACACACCCACACACACACACACACAGACACACACTAGCCACTGGCTCCCCTCATCTCTCTCAAGATGAAAGGAAGGAAGGGAGTTGGTTAATTAAATTGCAGCAGGGATCAGAGGCGACCCCATAGCTCTGCCTCTAACAGGGGCAGACGAGGCACTCTGACAGGAGGGTTGGAGATGTCAAGGAAACTAATTGCTGCTGAGGTATCCACCGGCGGCTCCCTTTCTTAAGACTCTGCTCAGAACAGGACGATGTGTTCTTGGAAAGAGAAATGTCCATGTTACTCAGATGAGGGAGTGACATTTGGTGATTGTTCAATGAATTCTACAAAATACAACACATCGTATGTGAATTTAACGGCGAGTCTACTGGCAGAGCTCTTCGTAGTTCTTAAGTTATTTATTTATTTACTTTTAGAATGTCTTCAACTCATCTGTTAAGTGCGAGTCAATGAGATGATGTGTCTAAGAGAAGGCTGACTGAATGACTTACTAGCGCCACCTGCTGCATACAGTTGATCGACAACTACGATCTCCACAATGGCTACATTTAACAACATTAGTCATCTCATCTGGAATACGCCCTGCCTAAAGTTAGAGTCAACGCCCAGACGCAATAAAACATACAGAGAAGCATGAATGTGTAAGACGGACCACCTCTTCACTCGTAGGTGAGCAATATTTACATTCTTGTCCATTATAGACACTGTACTAAACACAATATTGATGCCAATACACATTTTTCCTCGACGTTTGCTGAAGTGCAAAAGCCACTCGTCTGAAAAATGTGATCCTTACTATGTGAAAATGTAGCCTATCTTCACGTGCCGACGGATTAGTCTATACGACTGTGTAGCGTTAGAGTAAGTGTCACAGAATATTGAAAGAAATGACCACCGTGAATGACCAAGGGAAGTTTTGCACACAAACGTGATTTTTGTAACATCTTGTGCCACTGCTACATTGTGTGAACGGGCGGGGCTAAAAAGCGTCATGTTGACCAATAAGATTTCGCTACCCTATGTAAATAAACCAGTTTCAGTTTCAACGTTAATCCAACATGGAAAGAACAGTCTAAAAAAATGCAGCACGTTGCCTGCATGTATGTACCTCCCCATATGTAAATGTTTAACGTTGCTTTGCCCATCTTTTGTTTTTGATTGAGATGTGATAAAGTACCTATTGTGAATCTTAGCTACAGCGAATTCGGCGTGCAAACTTAAACGTTAAATTTTTACTTCTATTAGGGCTGCCACTAGAGTTATGGGTGTGTGCACGTGTTGCATAACGTACTTGTCGTACCAGTTTTTCTCTGCGCCAGGTACAGACAGCATCATGGATGAATTGCTGAGTAGGCTCCGGTCGCTGACCTCAGACCAACTGCGGCAGCAGGTCATCGAGGCGGGGTTGAAGTGCGGCCCCATCACCACCACCACCCGGGCGATCTTCGAGAGGAAGCTGGCCCGCACCCTCCTGGAGACAGAAGAGGATGACCCCGGACGGCCCTCCTCCTCCAATGGAGAACTGGCAGGTGGAGGGCAGGGAGGGAACCTGGACACCAGCCCTGATCTGATATCTGACGGGAAAGAAGCTCACCCTTCTGAAGAGGCACAGGAAGTGAGTGTGCCTGATTCTCCGCCTGTGTACTATGGAGTGTGTCCTCCTAGGGAGGAGGCCTCGGGGAAGGAGGGTGAGTCATCATGGCGGTTGGAGGAGGAATGAAACACAATCATTAACATCGTAATGGGATGATTAGAAGAGAATGCGGGGAGAGTATTTTTTGAATCTGTGCTTTCTCTCTCATCAGACAAAGTTAGGGTGTATGTGGACAGGAGGAAAGCTCTGAGGGCCACGATCACTATGAAAGGGGCCCGGTTCAAGGCCTTCTCAACGAGAGAAGAAGCAGAGACGTTTGCAAAGGGGATCAGTGGACCAATCCCAGCAGAGACGTTTGCAAATGGGAGCAGTGGATCAATCCCAGCCCAGCCTACCATCAGCACACCAGACGGGCCACAGACAGGGGTTTGGGGACCTGTAACATCCACTGGTATGTCAATATAACTACCTCCATCCCAAACAGGTGGTCCCTGAGTTTTCTTTTAACAACCTCAGTTAAACATGTCAGCCGATGTTCTTCGCTAAACGTTCATTCACGATTTGCTTGCGGTCCATTTCAGTATTCTAGAATATTTAACTATAATTTATTTAAATATTCAAATCCCCGATGCTAAGGTGGTGCTGTCTCTGGGGGAGGTTCTGCGGGGAACCTGGAACACGCTAATGAGTTCCGCAGCCCCAGGACCCAGGACCTGACTGCCAAGCTGAGGAAGGCTGTGGAGCAGGGCGACCAGGAGGCCTTCAGTACCCTGGTCTGGTCCAACCCACGGTACCTCATCGGTTCTGGAGACAACCCCCCTATCGTTCATGTGTGTATCCTGCGGTACATGCTACACCACCATCTGTACCATGCATTTACATTTTGTCATTTAGCAGACGCTCTTATCCAGAGCGACTTACAGTAAGTACAGGGACATTCCCCCCGAGGCAAGTAGGGTGAAGTGCCTTTCCCAAGGACACAACGTCATGGTCATTGTCAGGTTATGTTATTATGTCAGGTTATGTTATGATGTATTTATGTTTATCATTCATCATCATCGTATTGTTTGTGTGTGTGTCACCAGGAAGGATGTCATTACAATTCTCTTCACGTGGCGGCCAAAGAGAACCAGGCTGGAATAGCACAGCTACTCCTGGACACACTGGAGAGCCCAGACTTCATGAGCCTCATGTACCCTGACGACCAGGAACACATGCTGCAGCAACGCATCCGCTACATCGTAGACCTGTACCTCAACACTCCAGACAAGGCGGTGAGTAGCCTAGCGACGCCGGAACTTTGGTATTTGTAGTCCGGACTGTTGTTTTTTGTAGGTCCGGAACTCCGGAACGGGAGTGATATGTGTCGATGTGTTCCTACAGAGCAATGAAACCCCTCTTCACTACGCCTGTAAGTTTGGATGCCCAGATGTGGTTAACGTTCTGTGTTCTCATCCTGCCACCGATAAACACCGCATAAACAAGTATAACCAGAAGCCCCCCAGTGTAAGTCACCACAGGGCTCACCAGTAAACGCACAGCATTCACACTTGGTGTCTACAGTGTTCAAATACTAATTCTCACATCAAATAATCGTTTTCCTTTTCAGGTTATATGTGAAAGGAAAAACAAATCCCCTGAAATAAGGAAACAAATCAGGGTTTATTTGGAGGGTACGTCATGCTTTTATACATCCACTGCTAGTCTCCATTCATAAATGTTATGTAAAACAATGGAATGGAAAATTGTTCAGCACACAGAAACGCTGTCTCCTTCTGACAGACAGGTGCTATATCCCTCTGCTGAGAGACACAGACAACAGCTTCCAGCCTGTGATTGGCTTGCCATGGTCACCTGACCCACAGGGGGGCGATGTTCATTTGCTGAACTGTGGGGAAGCAGGAAGTCCCATAGACCCAGTCATGACTGTAAAGGCCTATGTGGGCCCCCTCAGTCCCTCAAAGGTAGCAACCAATCCAACGAACCATGGTCATCATCACCTGAGCCTTAGCAATGAGTATTTAGACACACAGGTGTGAACAGCTGTGTTCACACAGTTTCACTGTGTCTCACAGGCAGAAGAGTTTTACAAACTGTGGAAATCCCCGTCGAGAGAGCGAGCAGTGTATTTCCATGGCATCCTCAAGTCAGACCCTGATAGAGGTGTGGAGCGTGTGGGGAGGTGAGTTGAGGACACCTAAAAACTGCTGGAGCAATCTGATCTAGCTGGTGACCGATTAAAATTGGTTTTGTTGTGACAAATGTTGTGGAATTTTTGCCACAGCACTCTGTTTTAACGGAAACACAAGGTCAGCGCAAAGGCTCACACAGCGAATGCAATTTTGACAAATATTCTTTAATGTCTGCAGAGATGGACGACGCGAAATTATACTTATACAGCAATATATCAAATCACACAACTGTGTCTCGGGACACTTGAGATATCCCTGTGTTTGTGTTTTTTGCCTTGTCAGACAAAGTCCCATCTGTCTGTTCCCTGTTGAATAGGGAGATCGCACATGACATGGGCCATCCATGGGCCGAATACTGGGGCTTCCTGGACAGCTTTGTCGACCTCTCTTCCGAGGAGGGACTGGTGAGGCTGGAGGACTACCTGAAGAGGAAAGACGATCACTGCCTGATCGCTGTCCATGGCAACGACCCTCAAACGCCGGCGGCTGTAATGGACCCGAGCCCTCCGCTGACAGAGACGAGCTCGGTGTCCCCTGTGTGCAACCTGCTGCCAGAGTTTGAGAGAGCCAGCCTCCATCGCGGCACAACCACAGACCAGAGAGAGGCCGTTGGGGCTGAAGAGCCTGCTCTCTCTGCAGCGGGGGCAGAGGGCTTGGACCTGGGCGACCGCAGCTTCTGGAGGACCTGGGCCAGGAACCAGGGGAGGACGGACGAGGAGCTGTCCAGCGCCTGTTCCGAGGAGTACCTAACAGCAGACGAGGGCTCGGAACGCTCAGGTTCCTTTGGAGACGTGCTGACGGACAGGAGAAGCTCCGCCTCCTCCTCTTCTTCGTCTTACAAGTCCACTGGAGATACGTCTGTGAACACGGTCCTCATAGCAGACACCCCCACAACACAGACCGCTTTCATTCAGGGGTGAGTTTTCAGTACTTGGGGAAGGACTTGCCCAAACCAGGCAGGAATCATTTAATGAAGTGTTGGTATTTCTCTTTACAGACAATCTCCTACCAAGTTGGACAGGGATGTTCTAGACGCCTTGAAAGACCTAGAGATTGATCCTGAGAAATACCCCTGTATTACAAAGTGGAAGGATAATATTCAGACCTATCCCTTGTCACAGAGGCTGAGGTTTGTTTGCGGCTTTTTGTTTTTTGTCTTCGACCAAACATTGTGCTCTTCGTTCTGTTCTCTCGCCGTTGTTGAATAATGCTTTCCTGTTGCCACCTTTCCAGCTGGTCTAGCCCCACAAGAAGCTGCAGGGAGACCCAGGAGTTCACTCCAAGCAGACCCCGCTCCACAAGCCCTGGGCCTCACAGCCCCACACAAAACTCTTACACCCAGCACATCCTCCGTAAGACCCTCTTTAGGTCACCAAACTGACCTGAACACCCAGCCAGATGATGATCATTGTGTGACAGTTGGGGTCTGGGTGTTCTGCAGGTTGGAGAGATAATCTCAACACTATTGACACAAATAATGACCACACAGTGCACAGAATTTGTAGTGGAAAGAGGAAAACAAAATGTATATACAGCCAACAGGTGTTTTTTTTTATTCCATCGGGCAGAAACTACATCATAGATCCTGGACTGTCATCTCAACATGTGTTACAGTAGGAGTGGATATGTCTAAATAATAAAACAGAATACATGAACAGATAATAAGGCAATAGATGATATACTGATTGTGATCAACGTAAGCACATAAGAGATCCCTGATTTCTTACACAGACAATCGGATGGAGTGTCACCAAAGCTTTCTATAAATACTGCTGCATCGTTGTTGAGAATAACAAAACGACTTGTGCTGACATGGGTCAACAGTCCTCTATTAATAACTATGATACTGGTTTCAATGATTAATCTCATGAAGCTGATGTTACCTGTTGAGTTTTATATTTTGCACAGTGGTTAATTTGTTATGTCTGTTGTATTGTATGGACTGCTCCAGACACAGTATCTATTCACACCTAACTCAGCACTTTTGCATGTTTGCATTGCTTCAGGCTACATTATAATGGAGCATCGGGTTATTGCATTTTTGACAGAATTATGTAAACTGCTTGGGAATGAATTAAAGCACAAGTGCACTACTTTTATATAAAGTGTACGGATTGATTAAAGAGGACCATCATAACCGTTCTAATATTCAGGTTTATTCCCAGAACATATGACCAATAAAGTATAGTTTCATAAATTAACATACAAATGGCATGGTGTAAAATACATTGTCCAAATACATATTTCCATACAAAAAATTTTTTCAAAAAATTATTTCGACTGAACGCTACCAGGTCTTCTGCGGAGATAACGGTTTCAGCAAGTCAGGCCCAGTTGGGTCGGGTATGAGGCATATTTTGGCGATCAGTGCTGGAGATGCCTTAAGTACGGGTGAGTTTATCAGGGGGCATGAATCCCGAGTCTCCCATCATCCTCAGTCCTACTCTACCGCTCGGTCTGATGGTGACCCAGGTGATGCTACCGTTGTTCAGGCCGAGACGCAGCCACCCCTCCGGAGGAAACTGCAGCGCTCTGGAAGAGTCAACAAACACCTGTTTTAGTCGGGTGGTTCAAACCGGCAGCGACAAAGCCAATCAACCATACATGGTCTATCGTGTGTGTGACATCTTTCGAGTGGGTGTTAACGCTATAGAATTACACATGGCAACATGCATGTCTGTTTGTGTGTACAGCCACATACCTGCACACGAAGTAGCGAATGACATTAGCGTGACAGACGATAATCTCGTAGCTGTCCTCAGTCTGCTTGGCGTCAGCGCGGTGGATGTAGCGGCGGAAAGCTGCCTCGATGCGAGCCCCGTCCTCGTGGTACTACAGGAAGCGCCAAACAGAGTCAGAACGTCTCTAGCTTCCAGAAGTAGTCCTCACGAAGCCTTGACGACACAACAGGTGTCAACGCTTAGAAAATGTGAAATTGTTAACAAATTATCGAGCCACTTGGTGGTCAATGAGTGGTCTGTAGGCTTATTTACCAGGCACAATGCAAAAAAAAACACATCCAAGCTGTTATGCAGGCACGGTTCAACAACAATACATATAACTTATTAACAAACACATGCAAATAATCTGTTATTGAACTATTTCGAAAGCAGCCATAGGTCTCACCACGCAGTCTGGTTTCCAGGAAATGGGTGGTACTGGCTCAATGGGAGCGCCCTCTCTTAACAGGTCACAGCTTACCAGATCCACATCTAATGCAAAGCCAAGAGGGACAGAGTGGTCATTATCATCCTGAATGGTGGGGCTATTCTGCACAAACAACAGTAATTAAAGATCAGAGATCCTTTCTAACCTGGCAGGTGTTTGCTTATAATGTTGGCAGTTTCTGTGGCACGGGTCATCGTTGAGTGGATCAAAACATCATACTTCAGCCCCAGGGCAGCCAATCGCTGGCCTGTAAACTCGGCTTGCTCTCGGCCTGAAAAAACAATATAATCATTAGTTTATTAGTTTGAACTTTAACCTCTGTTGTTGCCTTGTCGCTTGACAGAGCCCATACCTAAAGGAGTTAGGACCCTTTCCTTGTCAACTGTCCCGTTCAGATTGTACTGAGAGTGACGGATTAAGAAGATGTGTCGAGTAGCTTTAGGTTTGTTATTCTCCAATTCTGTTATCGGTTCGTCGTTGGTACTCTCTTTGCTGTTCCTTCTCTTCTTTCCATTTGTGAGTGACAAGGGGTCACGCCTGTAACACATTAGTCAACATTAACGGGGTTCTGCTCTTTGCACAGCATTGAGACTGGGGGCGCGACATGAAGCTTAATGGACAATGTAACATTTGCATTTGGCGTTGAGGCTACTATGTGGAGCGCAGAGATGCTTGCCATACAGCGTGCTTTAATAAGAAATAATTTACCTATCCCAATTATTGTCCCAGGTAGTCCTACTGTAGTCCTGGCCTGTTGACCAAGACTGAGGTTGTGCTGCTTGAAGAACTGCGAGGGCAGTCCAGATCTTCGAACTTTCAGCGTGGCTTGGTCTCTCCAGATATCCTTTCGATTCTGCCATTGCCACAAGAAGCGCAGAACCGCCCGCTAGCCCACACATTAGCTTTGTTACTCTTCTGAAAGACATCCTTGCCAGAAAAACGACAACAACCCAAGATTAGAAAGTCCCGATGCAGCTTCTTTATCGCCGGCGTATTAGTTGACATGAAAATAATGTTTTATGACAAAACAGATTCTATGTCAGCGGCGCTCGTGTACTTCTTCCTGCCTCCTTCGTCTTTAGAATAAGCAAGTACGGCGTCAGGGAGGGACAAAACTACGTTTTGCAAAAACAATGCCTTACTCATATTCACCCGAAGGTGTCAGCAAAAAGCTTTCGGTAGAGTAAGAGTTGATGTAAAGATTGTGACATGGTTACAATCTTTGGGCGATAATCGCCCATAAAAAATATCTCAAAAGGAATTAGGGCTCAGTACAAATTTGTGAACTATTTAATAATTCGTTTGTTTTGTTCTATCCTTATTTTTGAAAGGTTTGCTTTTTATCTGTTTTAGCTATTTGAAATAGAGGGCATTTTCTCTCCACCGGGGCAGTAATCGGCGTTCGCGGAGAGACAAAACATGTGGACCCATCCAGTGAACATTTCTATGGCAACGTGGGAGCTTCATTGAGAAGGATCATGGGAAGTGATTCTGGAGTTGTTGAAGCAGAGGGAAATTCGAAATAATGTAATATTACTCTGTAAAAACAATGAATTGTCGGCCAAACTGTTGCATTAGTTGTAAGTATGAATGGAATTCCAATTAATGAAGGGTTTCACAATGTGATAACACAGTTCGTTATGCGACAGTACTGTTTTAGCCAACCGGCTAACGTACGCTAGGCTAGCAGAAAACGCTAACGTTAGCAGCAAACTATTTACATGTGACATGAATTTTTCACACTTACAATCTCAGCACTGATATGCTGCATGAATGGAAAACAGACAGCCGTCTTTGGTTGTTCCCTAAATACAATACTGCTCTTAAATACCTGCCTCCTTCGAAACCCTGGACCTTTGCTATCCTAGATTATGTTGACCGTCTACTGATTGTTATTGGCCAGTGATGAAAACAGGATGGAGCTGCAGTTGGAGGTTGTGTTATCGTCTTGCATTAAACGGAAGAAACCATGGCCGCGGTTCTGTTGGCTGGGTTTGGTAAGGATTATCCCCGATGCTGTATAGTTATCTAGCATCTCATGTTATCATGTCAGGTAAACACATTGATTGACTACCATCCTTATCCGCAGGAGAAGGAGTCGGTTTTCTTACTGGATGACAGGCGGATAAGCGAGATCAACATGATCTCTGGTCGCACTAGGAAGAAGACGCCCAAACTTCACCCCTTACTCCCCAGGGTGGTAACCATGGCTGCATCTCAGAGTGGTGAGCTCTCAGGGGCTACTAACAAGAATGGGTTTTACACTTTGAAGTCTCTTCAAGTGTGTTTATACTTCAATTCAGTCTATTGACAGTCCTTAGTTACCGTTAGTTAACTATGCACTACTGTTTGAACTGTGTACTTTGGATCCTTGATCTTGCGCTTTCTATATGCACTATTTGCACATCCGTTGGATAAAAGAGTGTGCAACATCATGAGTAAAGTGTAAATCCATTGTATCCTTCTGCTGCTTGGCTATTTGCAGGCATGTGGCTTGCAGGGCTGCTAGAGTCAGGAGAGATGTTTCTATGGAGCAGGGACAAAGATTCCTTGAAGACGGTTTCAGCTGTCCCCGAAGTATCTCAGATGGTTTCCGCTGCTCAAGGTTTGTATTTGGACCATTAAGAGTCCTGCTATACAACCCCAGCTTCTGACTGACAACTGTGCCACAGTCATCCAACACAGGTCCATGGACTAATAAAGTATTATCTTTGTGTGTATGTCTGTGTGTATATATGCCTTTGTGTGTATGTCTATGTGATGTCTGTGTGTGTATGTCTATGTGTGTATGTCTGTGTGTATTTTCACAGGGTCACGCATCCGCCTGTCCCTCCTGGTGTCTGGCGATGGGATGCGTGTTCTCCTGGTGAGCCCAGCCGGACAGGTGTTCCTCTGGGAGTGTGTGGACGTGCGTGACCTGGCGGGGGTGAGGGATGGCCCTGCCAGGGGCGTCTGGGCTCACATCCACTCCCCTGGGGACTGGAGGGCTCCCTCTCCACAGGACAAGGAGACATCTCGGCACAGTGTCTTCGTCAGGACAGATGTGAGGATACTAAAACTGGGAAGAACAGGGAGTCAGGTGGCTGAGTGGTTAGGGAATCGGGCTAGTAATCACAAGGTTGCCGGTTTGATTCCGGCTGTGTAAAATTATGTTGTGTTCTTGGGCAAGGCACTTTACCCTACTTGCCTTGGGGGAATGTCCCTGTACTTACTGTAAGTCGCTCTGGATAAGAGCGTCTGCTAAAAAAAAAAAAAAGACTAAATGTAAGAAAACAGTGTCTCTGTCTTGTGAAACACTGTCGTGCCACTATCTGAAACACTTGTCTTGTGACACTGTGAAACACTCCAGATTGACCCCCCCCTCGTCTTGTGCTTGTAACGTTCTGTACTCCACAGGCTTTGGGGGACGTGTGCTTGTCGGCGTTTGTTTTCAGCGACGGAGATAAACTGAGTGTTACTTTTCTGAAGATCCAGTGGGAGGAAGGCCAGGGTGGCAGAGTCGGGTCAGCAGCATGGGATTCCATTCACCTTTATTTTCTACATTTCTGTTCTTATATGACACTGGAACAGGGGTGGACAACCCTGGTCCTCGAGAACCGCTGTCCTGCGTGTTTTAGATGTTTCCCTGCTCCAGCTCACCTGAGTCAAATGAATGGTCATTACCCGGCTTTCACAGAGCTTGATAACAACCCATTCATTTGAAACAGGTGTGCTGGAGCAGGGAAACATCTAAAACATGCAGGACAGCGGCTCTCGAGGACCAGGGTTGGACACCCCTGCACTAGAAGAGGAATGTGGACACTGAGATGTTTTTCTGTGTTGTTACGACACTAGAAAAACTGTCAAAGCAAAAAAAAAAAAAAAAACATATAATAAAACATTTTCTCACTTTATTTAACTTGAACGGTGAATATGATATGTTTCTGCTCTGTGTTTTAGTTCTGTGGGATACAGTGTGCGCTGGGTCACCAAGACGTACCCGCTGACCAGCCTCAGCCCGCCCTGCCGGCCGGTGAAGTCCAGGGGGGCGCTGGTGTCAGCCTTCTCCCCCGATGGTCAGCTGTTATCCATAGTCCTGAACCAGAGAGACCCAAGGGTGAGTGTCTGCAGATTATATTAATAATAACCTGTTCACTTTCTTCAAAAAAGATGTACAATACAGGGGGGGATTCAAATCTAGAACATCTTGATCTGCGGTCTGCGGTGCCTCAGCGTTCAGGATCCAGGAAGGTGTAACGCCACAGTCACAGTAGATGATGGTTCGTGTTTGTGTCTCTGCAGGCTACGCAGGTGCTCTTCGTCAGCACGCAGAACTTCGTGAGCGTGTCCAGAGGACTGGGGGGCTGCGGCAGCAAGAAACTAGCCATCCCCTCGAAATACGTGAGGTACAGAATGAATGAATGAATGAATGAGGAAACGAAGGAATAAGACTACAAGTGAATGAGGGAATTGATTATTATATTAATGAGGGAGTGAATGAATACTGTCATTAATGGTATAAATTAAGTAAGGATTGAATGAATAAAATAACAAATGAATAAATTCAAAGATTATAATAATTAATTAGTTATAATACTTTAATATTTTAATACACACATTTAAAAACGAATACATGAATAAAATAACAGAAATTAATGAGGGAATCTATGAACAAATGACGTGTACAATCAAATTAATTGGTTTAATTTCATGGAGGATCATATTGATAGTTTAGTGCTTTTTGACATGAGACAAGTATTATCTGGTACCTCGAATGTATCAACACATCAGCGTACTAAAAAGCTGAAGAAACAAAAGTCACAAACACAAATCTGTACAGCTTTAGGAAATATTTTGATAATCTAGCCAAAACTTTGCTATTGAGCAATTGTGTTCAATTCTTCCCAGACTGGCAAAAATGAATGAACCTGTACAGTGTTTAGTCCCAGGAGGTTCAGCACGCCACACAAGCCCTTCAGACTTCTTGGCTCATTTCACTTTCCCCCTCTCCGTCCTCCACAACCGACCTTTTTGTAGCCCTCATGTCCACAGCCTGGCTCTGCCTCAGCTCTGCCTCAGCATGGCTCTGCCTCAGCCCTGCCTCAGCATGGTTCTGCCTCAGCCCTGCCTCAGCATGGCTCTGCCTTAGCCCTGCCTCAGCCTGGCTCTGCCTCAGCCCTGCCTCAGCATGGTTCTGCCTCAGCCCTGCCTCAGCATGGCTCTGCCTTAGCCCTGCCTCAGCCTGGCTCTGCCTCAGCCCTGCCTCAGCATGGCTCTGCCTCAGCCCTGCCTCAGCCTGGCTCTGCCTCGGCTCTGCCTCAGCATGGCTCTGCCTCAGCCCTGCCTGAGCATGGCTGTGCCTCAACCCTGCCTCAGCCTGGCTCTGCCTCAGCTTCTCCTCCTGGTCCAGGCGTTGGTAGTTGAAGTAGTTCATGATGAAAAGGAAAATACCTGGCAGGAGCATCGTGACACCACATGCATAGTACATGTACTTGTAGTCCATGAAGATGTCCACCAGTGTTCCTGTGGTCCAAACAGACATTACTTACAGTAGCTCATAGATCCCTTTGGTAAGAAATGACATGTGTTTCAACAACGTGTTTACAAGCATATAAAAAATAAAAAACCCTCACCTGAGATTGGAGGGCCGAGAAGAATAGGGCCACACTCGATGATGGTGATAAGTCCGACCGCGCTGGAGAACCTCCGTGCTCCAACTAGATCGTTCAGCACCTCCTCTGATCGTTCAGAGGGTCTCCAAACAAGAATTAAAGTATCTTACCTTTTTATGTACGATACGGCACAGGCTACAGTTTGCAACTGATCACTTCTGCATGACTTCCTTGCTTTCACAGAGACAGTCTGAAGGGTTTCCATAGGAACACGTGGGTTCTGACTGACCTCTGGCCATGTTCAGAAGCAATCATGATCACCCTATCATTTTTAGGGTTGGTTGTAAGGATCAGTTCAAATAGTAGGGGGAAGAGCAACCGCCCCAGCCAGTTTTCTTCTAGTCCCTAATGGCTGGTTGTTAAAAAGGCCGTCTGGTCCCATGGTTTATCTCGAATTGTCTAGAGAAACTTAAGATCAGTAAGAACTGCCTTTAAATATAAGTGGGCCAGCTTGATTTTATCCTTAAGAAATTACTCTCGCAACATGGACTGATTAGGTGTTCAATACATTCCATTCACTAAGGTTCAGTCTAGAAAGATCTAACATCTCGTGACAGGATTCTACAGCTTTAGCTCGCGTGTTTGCGAGTTTGTTGTTGTTGTTGTAATATATAGCCTAATTCTATATATTTATAGTCATTGTTTCAGGGGGGCGGGAGGTGGTTTTGGGGGGACGGGCCACCCCTCTGGGCTGTGGACCCTGGACCATACTAACAAACGAGGGGGGCTATATGTACGGAGGGTCGAGAGCAGAGCTCTGAGTGTGTTCATCGCCCCCTGCAGGTCGTACTGGGTGGGCAGCGTGAGCTGGTCTGCAGGGGGTCTCCTGCTGGCCTGCGTGCTGAAGAGAGGCTCCCTCCTCATGGTGGGCCGCCTGGGCGGCCTGCTCTCCCTGTCCACCTCCGGGTGCAACGTGGACTTCAGCCCCGCACATTTCCTACCCTTGCACCCACTGGTCACCTACAAGTACGAGAGTAATGTTAATGTTTTCATAGAGTAATGTTCATGTTTTTATGGATTTCCAACGTGGTTATTGTGTCCTTTCTACTTAACATGCACGATTTCCATCTAATCTACGTGTCTTGATCTCTTCGTTCTGGTCACTGATCTCGTGCCCCACTCCCCCCCCTCACTCCTTTCCTCTCTTCCACCCCCTCCCCTCCACCCTCCTTCTACCCTCCCACCTCCCCCCCTCCCCCCCCCAGACCTCCGGTCTCCGTGGGGACGAAGGACGCCTCTCTGTCCAGCTCCAGCATGTCGGCCCGGGACCTCCTGAGACAGCGGTTCTCTGTGACGTGGCACCCCCGCCTGCTCTACCTCATCGTGTCGGACGGGTACATGGCTACGGTCCTGAGGACCGCAGAGAAGCCCTCGTCTGCGTCCCTGCTCAGGGCAGCGCTGCAAGACACCAGCCGCAGCCTGGAGAGAGCCAGCACCGCCCTGGAGCACACTCAGGTGAGGGGACTGGGCGGGGGCGCAGGGAGGGAGGAGGTGGAGAGTGTTTGGGATGGGTGGAGGCAGGGAGGGAGGGTGGAGCGGGTTTGGGATGGGTGGAGGAAGGGTGGGAGGGTGGAGAGGGCTTGGGATGGGTGGAGGAAGGGTGGGAGGGTGGAGAGGGTTTGGGATGGGTGGAGGCAGGGAGGGAGGGAGAGGGTTTGGGATGGGTGGAGGCAGGGAGGGAGGAGGTGGAGAGGGTTTGGGATGGGTGGAGGCAGGGAGGGAGGGAGGGAGAGGGTTTGGGATGGGTGGAGGCAGGGAGGGAGGGAGGGAGAGGGTTTGGGATGGGTGGAGGCAGGGAGGGAGGATGTGGAGAGGGTTTGGGATGGGTGGAGGCAGGGAGGGAGGGAGGGAGAGGGTTTGGGATGGGTGGAGGCAGGGAGGGAGGATGTGGAGAGGGTTTGGGATGGGTGGAGGCAGGGAGGCAGGAGGTGGAGAGGGTTTGGGATGGGTGGAGGCAGGGATGGAGGAGGTGGAGAGGGTTTGGGATGGGTGGAGGCAGGGAGGGAGGGAGGGAGGGAGAGGGTTTGGGATGGGTGGAGGCAGGGAGGGAGGAGGTGGAGAGGGTTTGGGATGGGTGGAGGCAGGGAGGGAGGGTGGAGAGGGTTTGGGATGGGTGGAGGCAGGGAGGGAGGATGTGGAGAGGGTTTGGGATGGGTGGAGGCAGGGAGGGAGGGAGGGAGAGGGTTTGGGATGGGTGGAGGCAGGGAGGGAGGGTGGAGATGGTTTGGGATGGGTGGAGGCAGGGAGGGAGGGTGGAGAGGGTTTGGGATGGGTGGAGGCAGGGAGGGAGGATGTGGAGAGGGTTTGGGATGGGTGGAGGCAGGGAGGGAGGGAGGGAGAGGGTTTGGGATGGGTGGAGGCAGGGAGGGAGGGAGGGAGAGGGTTTGGGATGGGTGGAGGCAGGGAGGGAGGGTGGAGATGGTTTGGGATGGGTGGAGGCAGGGAGGGAGGGAGGGAGAGGGTTGGGATGGGTGGAGGCAGGGAGGGAGGAGGTGGAGAGGGTTTGGGATGGGTGGAGGCAGGGAGGGAGGGAGGGAGAGGGTTTGGGATGGGTGGAGGCAGGGAGGGAGGGAGGGAGGGAGAGGGTTTGGGATGGGTGGAGGCAGGGAGGGAGGGAGGGAGAGGGTTTGGGATGGGTGGAGGCAGGGAGGGAGGGAGGGAGAGGGTTTGGGATGGGTGGAGGCAGGGAGGGAGGGAGGGAGAGGGTTTGGGATGGGTGGAGGCAGGGAGGGAGGGAGGGAGAGGGTTTGGGATGGGTGGAGGCAG
Organism: Osmerus eperlanus; assembly: GCF_963692335.1. Lineage (NCBI taxonomy): Eukaryota > Metazoa > Chordata > Actinopteri > Osmeriformes > Osmeridae > Osmerus > Osmerus eperlanus. The sequence goes on from NC_085031.1 coordinate 15,605,435, forward strand.
GGAGGGAGGGAGGGAGAGGGTTTGGGATGGGTGGAGGCAGGGAGGGAGGGAGGGAGGGAGAGGGTTTGGGATGGGTGGAGGCAGGGAGGGAGGAGGTTAATACATCTCTCTGTCTTCAGCCTCATGCCAGATCCTGGTTGGAGTCTGTATCCTGTCTGAAGCAGAGCAGCAGCTTGGAGGAAGTGAGACCCAGGACCTTATCAGTGTCTCCTGCCCCCGCCACAGCCCCGGCCCCAGATACATCCACCTCTACCCTGCCTCTCTTCCTGCAGGACCAGGGCACCCTGGGAGACACCAGGGAGATGCTCCAGAGAGTCCAGGTCAGAGTTCTGTGTTCTGGTTCTGTGGTTGGATCTGCTGCCGTTATAGCTGTGGGCCTTTACCAACAGCCTGCCTCTGCTCCGTTTCCCAGGCCATGTTTGAGGATGACTCGGATAACGAGGGCCTTCCTGCTGGCTCCCACGGACAGGATGGAGGTCGTCTGGAGTTTGCCTCCATGTTTGACACCCTCCACGCCCTCTCAGACACCCTGGTGGACCCCCACCCAGACCCAGACTCTGACTCTGCGGACTCTGACAGGAAAGCTCCCCCGGTCATCTCAGAGCTCCGCAGGGCCCAGGACAGCCTGCTGACGGCCTGGGCTCTGGGGCTGTCTCTAGGGGGCGCCCTGGAGGGCAGAGAGCGCCTCCTGAGGTACGCCGTCCGGTGCGCCGTCCGCTTTGCTGCGCTCCTCCGTCTGACCACCCACCCCGGCACGTACGCCAGGAAGAAGAAGAAGAAGAAGAAGAGGGAGAAGGAGACTCGTTCGTTCTCCTCTCTCCTCCTCCGTCTCCTCAGAACTCTCGTCTCCTTCCTCCCCTGGGACGGCCTTGGCGCCGGCGGGCGCAGCTGCCTGGGATTGGTTGTGGAGCTCAGCCAACAGCTGGTCAGCCTGCTGCTCTCCCTGCCCCCTGGCCCGTGTCTGATTGGCCGGGCGGATGGTGGACCCACCTCTCAGAGCCTATCCACAGCCATACTTATGCTCCAGCTGGTTTCGCGCAGTCTGGACCACACCTACAGCCTGCAGCAGGAAACACCCTGGGGGTCCTCCCACCTCCAGGGGGTGCCGGGCCAGCCCCCCTGGCCCACGGACGCCTACCGTGTGCCTTTGTTGCAGGAGGAGGAACTAGGGATGCCCAAGCATATACAAGAAGCGCTCCCTATACCGCAGAGACCCTCCAGCAGGTGGTAGCATTTCTACTGTGTTAACATTCAAACGGGGGGGATTTGAACCTGAAACCCCCTCATCTGCAGGCAAATGCTCTACCACTGTCTAAGCTACACCTATCCCTGACTGGGGTTATGAGAAGCTCCTTAACTGTTTTTATCTGTTGTTGTCTTGGTGTAGGTTGGTGGAGGTGTGGCAGTCAGTCTACAAGCTGACCCTGCAGTACTGGGAGGAGCTGAGGGGCGAGGGGCAGGGGGAGGAGCTTGATCGCGTGTCTGTCCTCCTGTCCCGCCTCCAGGCCTCTCTCCAGGGGCTGGGGGAGGAGCTGGGGGCCGGCCCCGCCCTCTCGACCCACACAGGTAACATCTGCCCACAGGCCCTACGGAGCAGCATGGAACATACACGGTTTGCTTCTGTGGTTTTCTGCATGTGGTCGGAATGTGCCTTTTCGTCCTGCGTTCCCAGGTGAACGTCACTTCCTGTTTGGGTCGTACAGAGAGAGCGTGGATGCATGGAGGGCTGAGCTGGAGGCGGTGAGAGAGAGAGGTGAGGTCTGACTCATGCATGACCTTAAAGTTGGAGAGAGAGAGAGGTGAGGTCTTACTCATGCATGACCTTAAAGTGGGAGAGAGAGAGAGAGAGAGAGAGAGAGGGGTGAGGTCTGACTCATGCATGACCTTAAAGTGGGAGAGAGAGAGAGAGAGAGAGAGGTGAGGTCTGACTCATGCATGACCTTAAAGTGGGAGAGAGAGGGTGTGGTGAGGCCTCTTTCATGGTTACAGTGTAGTAGAGATGATTTCTAACCCAGACAGTACCTTATAGTGTAGTACAAAAATGGAGCGGATCCCGAACTGACCTGCCCCTGTCCTGCAGGAGGTGGGCGGGCCGCCTTCGTGGAGACCCGGCTGTGTCTGGCTCTGCTGTACGGCCTGCTGTTCCGGTACCGCCTGAGAGAGGCCCAGGCCCTGGGGGACCACATGGCTGCTGTGCTGCAGGCCCAGACGGAAGCTCCCCGGCAGGGCCGGACCCACAGAGAGGCCGCCTGTGCCGTGGTTCAGAGTCTGGGCAGGTTCATGGCCTCCTACTTCACCAACCAGCCCCTCCTGATCCTGCCCCCCCACAGCGTGGACGTCCTGCCCCCCCTCCACCTGCCCCACGGTACAAACACTCAGCTTCTCTCAGGTTCAGGACCGACCAAACACTGTTAAAACTAGGCCTTTCTGATCCTTCATCTACCGCTGTACCCTCTGCGTGCGCCATTTCCTACGTCGTCTTGGATACAAGCGTCTCTTAAAGGACTCAAATGTCAGACGGCCACAGATGAACATCCAGACGTCTCCTCTCTCTCTCTCTCTCTCTCTCTCTCTCTCTCTCTCTCTCTCTCTCTCTCTCTCTCTCTCTCTCTCTCTCTCTCTCTCTCTCTCCCCCTCCCCCCCTCCCTCCCCAGGCCCTGGCGTGGGCCGCTTGGTGCCCCTGTGCCAGGAGCGCGTGGCGGGGGCGGTTCGGGGACAGCAGCTGTCAGAGGTGTGGACGGTGGGCTACGGCCAGGACCTGCTCCTCCAGGGGGGGCTGTTGCCTGAGGTGGTCTGGCTGGCGCACCGGCTGGGGGACTGGAAGGCCGCTGTCTCCGTGGGTCTGGCCTACACCACCTACTGCAAGGAGCACAGCGACTTCACCAGGTGTGTGTGGCCTGGCCTTGTGGGGTCCTTTGGCTGGGCCCCCATGACTTGAACATAAATGGAGATTACATAATTTTGAATGGGAGTGAATATGGGAATATCCCACTAGGATAAAAAAACTAAACTGTGTTTTGGTGTCTTGCCAATCCACTCCCATCACTCTTAACTCACCACCTTTACTCATTGTAAACATTTTGTGAGTGTTTTTAAACAGTTTCTAATGGTAAGGGATATCTTCTCAGACTCAGGTGGAGAGAACTACATCTCCCAGCTGCCCTTGAGCCTGAGAGCATATTTCAGGATCAGTTGGAAGCTCTGCTGGGCCGGAAGGCTGGGGCAGAGGAGTCCCATGGAGACCAGGACACACACAGCAGCTTCACAGGTCTGACAGGAGGAGTGGCTTCTGCTTTCTAACGTGAAACCTTCACCTGAGAGCTTCATCTCATACTAGTGTCCTTCCAACCTCCTCTCTCTCTCTCTCTCTCTCTCTCTCTCTCTCTCTCTCTCTCTCTCTCTCTCTCTCTCTCTCTCTCTCTCTCTCTCTCTCTCTCTCCGCCAGACTCTCTGGAAGGGGAGGACATGGAGCAGCTGCAGGCGTCTGTGCAGGAGATCTTGAAGGCTTCCGTCATGGCGGGGGTAGACGTCCTGTCCCGGCCCCTGGTTGCCCTCCTGGAGGCAGCCAGAGACCTGGCCTCCTGCCTGCCTGCCCTGGTGCCCTCAGGGCTCTACCTGCCCGCCCCTCCCCTCTACTGCCCCCAGCCCACTGCCAACACACAGGTACAGGGGGCAGGGATGTAGACAGGGACAGAGTCAAGTCCGACAGACTGCTGCACGCTTTTGTATAAAAAATATGTTTGCATGTGTGTGTATATATTTAAATGCGTGTGTTTGCGTGTACATATATGTGGGTGTGTGTTCACGGTGGCCCCCCCCCTCCCTCCCAGGACCCGTCGGGGACGCAGGGGGAGCGGGCGGAGGAGTGTTCCCGTCACGGCGTGTCCGGGGCTCTCCAGCGGGCGCTGCTGCTCCTGAGGGGCGCACGCTGCACCCGTCCTGCTGCCCAGTGGTACGTCAGCCACCTGCGGCGCTCACGCCACCTCCTGCACAAGGTACGCACACACACACACACAAGGTACACACACACACACACAAGGTACGCGCACACACAAGGTACGCACACACAAGGTACACACGCGCACACACACACAAGGTACGCACACACACACACACACACACAAGTAACGCACACACACACAAGGTACACGCGGGCACACACACACAAGGTACGCACACACACACACACACAAGTAACGCACACACACACACACAAGTAATGCACACACACACAAGGTACACACACACACACGCAAGGTACGCACACACACACACACAAGGTACGCACACACACACACACAAGGTACGCACACGCTCCACTGAGACCATGATGCTGTACAGAAAGCATATCTCAGTGAGACAAGCTGACTAGAGGGCTGAATCCTCTGGTCTCTCCTCAGGTCCGGCTGAAATACTCCCAGCATCATCCTGGTCGACCTCGTCCTCCTCAGCCCGAGGCCCAGGCAGAGTCCTTACCCGAGGGCCTGCTGAAGCTGGTGACCCAGGGGGGATTCTTCAAGCAGGGTCCTGGAGGAGACCGAGTCCTGGATCCTGTCACCATACAGACTATCAGTAAGAGACCCCTCTGCAAGGGCTACCATTCAACCATCTAGTTCATCTTCTCTTTAAAAGGTCATATTAATCTGAATGTATTCATTTAGCAGACTTTAAAAAATATCCAAAGGAACATACTGTCACTATAGAATGTAAAGTCTTGTATGGACTTGTTTTTGAGTGTTGTTGTCGGGTCTGTGGCAGTATGTTTCAGAGAGCTGTGCGGTCTGTGCTGGATGCTGCATGTCAGAGACCAGCTCTCGCTCACATGCAGGAAGTACCAGGCCGCTAGGAACTGTGGGAAAGACCCCAAGGTCCCTCAGGCACCTGCTGACTCTGGGGTGACAGCTTCCTGTGTGGAGGCTGACTCTGGGGTGACAGCTTCCTGTGTGGAGGCTGACTCAGGGGTGACAGCTTCCTGTTTGGAGGCCCTGCGCTGGGCCCGCCGCTTCCTGCCCTTCTCCCGCTTCCTGAACGCTGAGGAGATCCTCCAGGACACCCTCCTCAGCCTGGTGTCTGAGCTGCCCCCTTCTGCCCTGGTAAACCTCACCCCTTCTCCCTTACCTCCCTGCCTTACCCTCCTCCCTCACCCTCCTCTCCTCCCTCACCCTCCTCAGCCTGGTGTCTGAGCTGCCCCCTTCTGCCCTGGTACACCTCCCTCCCTCACCCTCCTCTCCTCCCTCACCCTCCCTCACCCTCCTCAGCCTGGTGTCTGAGCTGCCCCCTTCTGCCCTGGTACACCTCCCTCCCTCACCCTCCTCTCCTCCCTCACCCTCCTCAGCCTGGTGTCTGAGCTGCCCCCTTCTGCCCTGGTACACCTCCCTCCCTCACCCTCCTCTCCTCCCTCACCCTCCTCAGCCTGGTGTCTGAGCTGCCCCCTTCTGCCCTGGTACACCTCCCTCCCTCACCCTCCTCTCCTCCCTCACCCTCCTCAGCCTGGTGTCTGAGCTGCCCCCTTCTGCCCTGGTACACCTCCCTCCCTCCCTCACCCTCCTCTCCTCCCTCACCCTCCTCAGCCTGGTGTCTGAGCTGCCCCCTTCTGCCCTGGTACACCTCCCTCCCTCACCCTCCTCTCCTCCCTCACCCTCCTCAGCCTGGTGTCTGAGCTGCCCCCTTCTGCCCTGGTACACCTCCCTCCCTCACCCTCCTCTCCTCCCTCACCCTCCTCAGCCTGGTGTCTGAGCTGCCCCCTTCTGCCCTGGTACACCTCCCTCCCTCACCCTCCTCTCCTCCCTCACCCTCCTCAGCCTGGTGTCTGAGCTGCCCCCTTCTGCCCTGGTACACCTCCCTCCCTCACCCTCCTCTCCTCCCTCACCCTCCTCAGCCTGGTGTCTGAGCTGCCCCCTTCTGCCCTGGTACACCTCCCTCCCTCACCCTCCTCTCCTCCCTCACCCTCCTCAGCCTGGTGTCTGAGCTGCCCCATTCTGCCCTGGTACACCTCCCTCCCTCACCCTCCTCTCCTCCCTCACCCTCCTCAGCCTGGTGTCTGAGCTGCCCCCTTCTGCCCTGGTACACCTCCCTCCCTCCCTCACCCTCCTCTCCTCCCTCACCCTCCTCAGCCTGGTGTCTGAGCTGCCCCCTTCTGCCCTGGTACACCTCCCTCCCTCACCCTCCTCTCCTCCCTCACCCTCCTCAGCCTGGTGTCTGAGCTGCCCCCTTCTGCCCTGGTACACCTCCCTCCCTCACCCTCCTCTCCTCCCTCACCCTCCTCAGCCTGGTGTCTGAGCTGCCCCCTTCTGCCCTGGTACACCTCCCTCCCTCACCCTCCTCTCCTCCCTCACCCTCCTCAGCCTGGTGTCTGAGCTGCCCCCTTCTGCCCTGGTACACCTCCCTCCCTCCCTCACCCTCCTCTCCTCCCTCACCCTCCTCAGCCTGGTGTCTGAGCTGCCCCCTTCTGCCCTGGTACACCTCCCTCCCTCACCCTCCTCTCCTCCCTCACCCTCCTCAGCCTGGTGTCTGAGCTGCCCCCTTCTGCCCTGGTACACCTCCCTCCCTCACCCTCCTCTCCTCCCTCACCCTCCTCAGCCTGGTGTCTGAGCTGCCCCCTTCTGCCCTGGTACACCTCCCTCCCTCACCCTCCTCTCCTCCCTCACCCTCCTCAGCCTGGTGTCTGAGCTGCCCCCTTCTGCCCTGGTACACCTCCCTCCCTCCCTCACCCTCCTCTCCTCCCTCACCCTCCTCAGCCTGGTGTCTGAGCTGCCCCCTTCTGCCCTGGTACACCTCCCTCCCTCACCCTCCTCTCCTCCCTCACCCTCCTCAGCCTGGTGTCTGAGCTGCCCCCTTCTGCCCTGGTACACCTCCCTCCCTCACCCTCCTCTCCTCCCTCACCCTCCTCAGCCTGGTGTCTGAGCTGCCCCCTTCTGCCCTGGTACACCTCACCTCACCGTCCTCTTTTTCCCTAAATGATCTTTCGAACTGTGTGGTTACTGTGTGGTATTGGAAGTGTTGGTCTGTGAGGCCCCTCACCCCAGCCTCTTCTCCCCAGGTGGCGGACACCTTGGCGGGGGCCTTCCCTGACGAGGAGGAGTCAGTCAGGGTTCCACTGAGGGAGAAGTACAGCTGTCTGCTGCAGAGGCTGAGGCACTGCACTGTCCCAGGTAACACCAGCACAGTACCACTGTCACACTGTCCCAGTAACACTGTCACAGGTAACACCAGCACTGTAACACTGTCACACTGTCCCAGTAACACTGTCCCAGTAACACTGTCCCAGTAACACTGTAACACTGTCCCAGTAACACTGTCACAGTACCACTGTCACACTGTCCCAGAAACACTGTCCCAGTAACACTGTCCCAGTAACACTGTCACAGTACCACTGTCACACTGTCCCAGAAACACTGTCACAGTAACACCAGCACAGTAACACTGTCCCAGTAACACTGTCACACTGTCCCAGTAACACTGTCACAGTACCACTGTCACACTGTCCCAGAAACACTGTCACAGTAACACCAGCACAGAAACACTGTCCCAGTAACACTGTCCCAGTAACACTGTCCCAGTAACACTGTCACAGTACCACTGTCACACTGTCCCAGAAACACTGTCCCAGTAACACTGTCACAGTAACACCAGCACAGTAACACTGTCCCAGTAACACTGCACTGCAGTCTGGTAACGCAAACATCTAATCATCAAAGTCCTTGTTTCCTGTCCTCTGCCTTCTAGCCTCGCAGCTGAGCGGTGAGGAGGAGGAGGAAGAGGAGGGGGGGGAGATGATGACCATCCTGATCCGGGACAAGCTCCGACAGAGGAGGAAGCACCAGCGGCGCCTGGCCCGTCACCTGGCTCCCCCAGAGCTCCACCTGTGGGAGAGGGAGGAGGCGGAGGAGGAGCGGGGCCGCTCGGCCGTCCTGCTGGAGAGGTTCTCCCTGGGGGCCAGTCTCAGCACCAGCACCCTGACCGACTGTGGGCGCCCCCTGGTGTACAGCGATGGAGACACGGGGGAGAACACCTCCGAGGCCCTCTCTCCAGACCTGCAGAGGGCGGCTCGCAGGTACAGTACAGACCAGTTCCAGTTTCGGATTTATTAGCATTTTTTTTTTTTTACATTACATTTACATTTAGCAGACGCTCTTATCCAGAGCGACTTACAGTAAGTACAGGGACATTCTCCCCGAGGCAAGTAGGGTGAAGTGCCTTGCCCAAGGACACAACGTCATTTTTCACAGCCGGGAATCGAACCAACAACCTTCTGATTAATAGCCCGACTCCCTAACTGCTCAGCAAGTCCCTGACTTTTTTAAGATGTATTGATCTTTTGAACCTTGTTGTCTGCAGTAAGAAGGTGAAGGTCCAGGCCAAAGCTGTGGTGGCTAAACGAGGCGTTAGGAAGGCTGAGATCATCCAAGAGGAGACCCAGAGTGGAGCCGTGCCAGGGCAGGACCCAGCAGCCCATGCCCAGTCCCGGGCCCCCTCTCTGGGCCTGCCCGTGGTCGGCACCTGGGAGTTTGAGCTGGAGGACGAGGAGTACCTGCGTTTCCTGGAGCTGTTCCTCTTCTACGTGCTGGAGAGGGACGGCCCCGGGGGCGGGGCGTCGGACAGGGACCCCCCCTTGCTCCGGGGCTTCTGCTCGGAGCTGAGGAAGACCGAGCTCCACTCGCTCACCTTCGACGTGCTGACCACGCTCCACCGCCACCGCCGCCAGCGAGACGGGCGCCGCGCCCCCGGGAGGGCCGAGGGAGCCGCCGGCCCCGTGTTCCGAGCGGGCAACTGCTACGCGGCTCCTCCCGACTCCGCCCAGCCTCCTCCCTCGTCTCTCCGCGTTGACCCCTCCGTCTCCAGATCCAGCCTCTCTGCCCTGCCTCTCCCCGGGCTGAAGCCGGGCAAGCAGCTGGGTTTGTTTGGCCTCAGACAAGAGGGCAGCCCAGCCCCGGAGCCCGCCACCCAGGGAGGCCGCTCGGGCTCCGAGCCGTGCCCCAGTCCGAGCTCTCTTCCCTGGGAGCAACCATCCGAGAGCTGGGCGTCTGGATCCCTGGTCCCCATGGAGGCTGTGGAGCTCCAGCAGGAGATGGACCCCAAACTGGAAGCCCAGTTCCCCAGGCTGGGGAGGTTGCTGGAGTGGATGGTACGCTGGGCCGACAAGAGGGTCCTGCTCCGCCCGCCCGACAGGAAGAGGGAGAGGGGGGTGGTGGGGGGCGGGGGGGTGGTGATCCGGGTCAAAGCCTCGGCCCCTGCCGTCCTCACCGCCCTCAGCATGCTCCAGCTCAGATACGCCGTCGCCCTGCTGGCCGCGGACCACCACTACGCCCCCGCCCAGGGCCAGGAGAGACTGTGGACTGTTGCCCCAGTTCTGGAGCCTGAGGTGGGGGTGACGGTGGAGAGGGAGAGGGAGAGCAGTGTGGATACTGGCTACCCTGCCTCAGCCGGCACCCCCCTCACCCTACCTGACCAGGAGCCCCGACATGAAGACCTCTCCTAGTAAGAAAGTTCTGTCTGTATCTTGTTCATTTATGGGATGTCTATAGCTAGGTGGTGGAGCATTTGACCATTGATCTAAATTATTCTAATTAATCTAATCCAATGAATCCATCGAACCCAGTGGATACACTGTACTTAAGGAATCAAATGGATCTGATGGATCTGATCTGTGTTCTGCAGTGGGTCCCAGACCGAGGGGGAGGAGCCAGCACCGTACCGGGACACCTCACCACGCTATGACCAGGAGGCGATGACCTTTGAACTCGAGGAGAGAGGAGCGACCTTGCGACAACCCTCACCAGATGACCTTACCTCTGAACGCGAAAGTAGCTACGCAGACTCACCTGTTACCTGACACCCATTCCTTAGTCATATAGGGGGTTGATTATCCCAAGCATAAAGAGTATTACATCTCATTTCAGTGTATTAAATTATTTTTTCATCATTCATCTTTTTCTACACAATTGGAAGTGTACTGATTTTGTTTATTTACATACTTATAGTCTACTTTCATACATGCAAGTATGTTTGTACTTATCTTACGTAAGTAGAAGTAAGATATTTTTCCTCTTGCGTGTTGTTCTGTAGATGGCAGTCCTGGGGAGGATGACGTCAGAGCGTCGCCCTCCGTCTCCCCTCCAAGTGCCCAGCCGAACAGCCCCCCCTCCTCCCTGCTCAGCACCCAGGACAGGGTAGGCCCTCCTGCCCCAGTCACACCCCTCTCAGTGTTTTTTAACCCTGTCTTCACCCTCGACCTGCAAGCCCCGTTTGTCCTCATGGTTTTACTTTATATATTGGCTCTTGTGGGTCCATGTCCTGGGTTCATGTCTTGGCTAGAAGATTCTGTCTGTTCTGGCGGTTTTGCTGGTTCATGTCCTGACCTTCTTGACCCCCTGTCGTGTTTTCTTCCAGGTTATGACGCTAGCAGACCTGCAGAGCGCCCGTAGAGAAGAAGCCAGCTCCAGCTTCCAGTGAGTTCTGCTCTCTCTGACGGAACATAAATGGAAAACGGGCCTCTCTTTTCACTGTGTGAAAAAAAAAGTTTAATACTAAAATTCCCCGAAGTTTCAAAAGGTTAAAAAAATATTTTCCCCAAAATGTTATCAAAGGTTTAAAAAATATTTTCTAAACAGAAAATTTCTTCTCTTTTTTTTTTTTCAAAAAGGTTTTTAAAGAAAAGTTTCAAAGGATTAATTTCCCTAAAAAGTTTGGAAAAGGTCGGAAAACTAAAAACAAACAAAAAGGTTAACAACAGTTTCCCCACAAAAGTTTTCCAAGGTTGATAAATCAAAACCAGGGTGTCATTTCCCCCCCGGAGACTTCAAACTCTCTGGCTGGCGTGTCGCTACCATGGTGACGGTAAATAGAAACCGCAACAGTAGAAGCTGAGAAGCCGGCCAGGAAGGGAAGAGAGCGTTCACTCTGTTCTCAGGTTGCTGCATGTAAAGTTCCTATTTTATTTAGACCAAAGTACCGTGTTAACCTCTGACCTCAAAACCCTCGTCTGTTGCAGAGATGAGGAGGTGGACAATCAGTCGAGCCTCGATAATCTGGGGATAGCGCCTTCTGATACTGATGGAGAGACGTCAGCCAAGAGGTAGGTTTCAGTCTTTAAGCTGTCCTGAATTCAGCGGCTTATATTCCTTATTCAACAGGAAACCAGTTCACAGCAAAGCACATCTTTGGATAAAAGTGTCCAGCTAAATAAATTCATCTTAATTGTAAATTAGGAAGTATACGGTATCGTAGTGTCTGCTCAACTGTAACCCCGGGAACTGGGTAACAACTGTACACTCTGCTCAACTGTAACTCCTCAGTGGCCACAGTGAAGCTCCAGGACCAGGCTCCCCGCCCCAGCCCGACCTACACCCCCTCCCCATGACAGGGTCTCCGGCTGGGGCTCACACAGCCAGCTCTGCCCCTGGAGCTCCAGGCCTCCAGGGCACCTCCACCTCTTCTCCCCTGCCTGCCCCCAGCCAGACTCCCCTCACCCAGGCAGACCCTGTCAGACAGCTGCTACAGGATGAGCTCTTTAAGCTGGTGCAGGTAACTGAGACACAGAGGATGGAGGGACAGTGCTACTGGAATGATAAGAAGAGAGAATGTGACTGCAGATCACGTCGCTGTTGGAGATCGTTCAGTGACGGTGGTGTTTTTGTGTGTGTTTGTGTTTTCCAGTTGCAGCAGGTCAACTTCATGAGTCTGATGCAGGTGGTGGGGGCCTCCTTCAACAGCCTCCCTCACCTTCAGCAGATCAGCCTCCAGGCCCAGCCCAGCCTCCACCCCCCCCAGCCCAGCCTCCAGGCCCAGCCCAGCCTCCACCCCCCCCAGGCCAACATCCCTCAACCTCAAACTTCTGTTCCACTGACTGTTTCTTATCAGACCTCCACACCCAACCCCCAAGACCACCCAGGACCCCAGGGCTCCAGGCAGCCTCGTCCAGCCCCCTCCAGCCCCACACATAGGGGGGAAACCCCCTCTGATCGCCCCCCTGTCCGCAGCCACCTCCAGCCCTCCATGGAACCCCCTGTACCAATCTCCCACCTGTTGTCTGTCCATCCTGGTCCAGCAGGAGGCTTCCAAGGGGAGGGAGCGGGGTGGATCCCCTCCTCCCAGGGGCTACTGACCACCGTGGACCCCCTGCCTAGGCCCGCCTCCAGCGCTTCCTTCTTACCCCCCCACGGGGGTCGCAAACATGACAACCCCGCCCCCGCCTCCGTTGTGTCAGGACTGAAGCTGCTTCAGCTCCACCCCTCCCTGCTGTCCCTGCCGCCGCCCCCCCCCGGAGCCCCCGTAAGGGAGGCCTGGGGGCCACATCCTGGGGGGAGAGGCCAAGCGGGGCCCTCCCACCTCAACCTCAGCCTGTACGACCCCGTGACCCTGAGAAGGTCTCAGGAGGAGGAGAGGAGGGGGTGGAGAGGCGGAGGGGAGGAGAGAGATGCCACAGCTCCACCTAAACACCTGAATCTGGACCAGTACTCCCACCAGACCCCCCTCCACCCTCCACCCAGAGGCACCCAGCCCCCAGAGCACCACACGCAGGCCTCCAGGGGGGCCGAGCCCGCCCACAGACTTCCGACACTCCCGCCCCACAGGCCCCACTCTATCCACGGCCTCCCCTTGCTACACTTCCCCAACCCTGGCACACACACCTCCATCAGCCTCCCTCACTTACCCCTCCCACTCTGCTCCACATCCCTGGCCCCCCCACCCCCCTCGGGCCCCCCCACCAGGCTCCAGCTGCTCCACAGAGACCCAGACCCCCCCAGCATGGTGGGTACTACCCTGCATGGCACTGAATACTACTGTGTACTAATACAACTCCATACTACTGAATACTGAATGTTATGCATTTTCTTGTGTGTGTATCAGATGGCTCCCCCAGCCGGCCGCCAGGCCAGCGTGGCCAGGCTCATCCCCCTGGAGGAGCTGATGAGCTGGGCCCTGGGCAGGGAAGCGCCTGGAGGGTCCAGGATGCAGCTGCTCAGGGTGGACCCCCAGACTCGGGGCCCCGCCCCGGCTCGCACGCCCTCCTCCACCTCCAGCAAGAGGTACGAAGATGCAGCTCTCTGGTTTATCCGTGGTTGGGTGGGTGTGGGTCTGGCTGGCATCTTTATGGTTGGGCCGCCCCCCCCCCCGCCCACACACACACACACACAGATGTAACACCTGTCCCGTGTGTGCTGCTCCCCAGGCAGGTGAGGAGAGAGCAGAGACGGAGGGAGGGCCAGGGGTCAAAGGTCAGCTTCAGACCCGGAAACTCCATCATCCCACCTCCACAGGTCAAATTGTTTTCCATTGTGATTAATCATTCATGATCTTAAATAACTCACACAAGTTATTGTTATTTGCTTTTGAATGATTAGTTTATGCTTGTTTTTGTATCCCTTTGTCCTCCAGCCCACTGAGGAAGAACCTGCGGAGTCTGCTGGTGGGGAGGGCTTGGTCTTCCCATTAGGTGAGTGTCTGTCTGGCTGTCTATCCATTTACATTGACGTTTTAGTCATTTATCAGATGCTTTTATGTGTGTGATGCGAAAGTAGTGCACATGGAAAGTACAGCAGAAGTTAAAGGATCAAGTACACAGTTCTAACTGTGTTTGGTGGTCATGGATCCATCCATCCAGTCTTTGATATTTCCCCCGAGGAGTCACAGGCAACACAGCACTCCACCATGACCTTTCACATCTGCCCATCAGGGACGTTTGCCTCTGAGCTGAGCGGTCAGGGCCTGGTGGCCAGGGCCTTGTCCACCACGGCAGAGCTCCACGCCTTCGCCTCCACCCACAAGAGGCCCCCGGACAGCCAGGACGCCTGTACCAACACAGAGACAGGTTCGACCCCCCTCCCCCAGACACACACACCACACACCACACACTTACCACACACACTCACTTATCTTGTGTTGCAGGCTCTCCTCCTTCCCTGGCTGATAAAGCTGTTTCTCCTGGCTCCCCAGCAGTTGTTCCTGAAAGTGAGTGTAATATTTCATATTATTAATTTATGTCATACAAAGCTTTGTAAGTTTATTGTGTGTGTGTGTGTGAGTGTGCATATATTCATGTTTTGTGTGTGTGTTCTCTCCTGCTAGCAGTGGGCTCCGCTGCGGTTCTCCCTCCTGAGTTGTTCCTGAACCTGCGGTTCCCCAGAGAACCTGCAGACCAGGCTGCTGTGACGCCCTCGCAGTTCATCAACGTGATCGATCTGGAAGATTCTGCCCTCCTCCAGGAGCTACCCTCTCGCCCCCAGCCCTCCCCTCCCACCTCCGCAGAGCTCCACCTCCTCGCTGCCTCCGTCACTAACTCCGCCCGGCCACAGATGCCCACTGCCAGCACCAGCAGTCAAGACAAGGTGCCCCAAGGTTCACCAGGTAGGCAGGGCCACACTAGGCATGTAAAGCTGTTTAGTCAACCAGTATTGTATCTGTATTGATTAATCTACCAGTATTGTACCTGTATTGATTAATCTACTAGTATTGTATTATAACAGTATTGTAGAGTATTGATTAATCTACTAGTATTGTATTATAACAGTATTGTAGAGTATTGATTAATCTACTAGTATTGTATTATAACAGTATTGTAGAGTATTGTTCGTATACTCTTTGGATCTTTGTCTCGTCTCCTGACTAGCTGCCTGTATTATTTCCCTCCAGATGTCTCAATGTCCTCTCCTCCAGGGACCCCCTCCGAGCCTGGGGGAGACCCCGAGATGGTCACCCTGCCTCAGGGGAGGAGAGGCCGAGGTGGGGCCCTGGAGGCCTGGAAGCCCTCTGGGATCCAGGTCTCTGCCCACCTGTCAGAGATGGACGCCCAGCTGTCTGCCCTGCAGGACATCGCTGAACACATGGAGAGGGAGTTCTCCAACACCAGGCTGGTACGCTGCCGTCACCATCAGGCACCAGGCATCTTAGGCTGTGTGGGGATGGTGCTTGTGTGGAGATCTCTAAGTGTGGGTTAGGATTGTCTGTGTCTTTAAGTGTGAGTGTGATAGGATGTATGTGTATGTGTGTCTCTGAGTGTGTGTGTTAGGATGTGTGTGTGTCTCTGAGTGTGTGTGTTAGGATGTGTGTGTGTCTCTGAGTGAGTGTGTTAGGATGTGTGTGTGTCTCTGAGTGTGTGTGTTAGGATGTGTGTGTGTCTCTGAGTGTGTGTGTTAGGATGTGTGTGTGTCTCTGAGTGAGTGTGTTAGGATGTGTGTGTGTCTCTGAGTGTGTGTGTTAGGATGTGTGTGTGTCTCTGAGTGAGTGTGTTAGGATGTGTGTGTGTCTCTGAGTGTGTGTGTTAGGATGTGTGTGTGTCTCTGAGTGAGTGTGTTAAGATGTGTGTGTGTCTCTGAGTGAGTGTTAGGATGTGCGTGTGTTAGGATGTGTGTGTGTCTCTAAACGTGTGTGTGACTCCAGCTGGTGAAGACCATCGAGACCCTGGCTCCAGGCATGGCTCCAGATGAGGAGAGGACACACATGAACAAGACTGTCACTCTGGCCGTGTCACCTGAAGGTCAGCACGACGTCACTATCACATAACCCCCCAAGTCCCTAGTTGTACTGAAAACAAGTCCAACTAGATTTAAATATCTAGAAACAAGATTGATAGATGGAGAGTTTTTGCAGTGTACCCATACAACTATGATACTGGTGCAATACGGCAGTGACGGTTTTTCGATTCATCGCCAACATGACCTCACCTCGGACAGCAAATGTGTGTGTGTTTGTGTGTGTGTGTGTAGCCACACAGCATGCCAACGTATCTGTGTGTGTCTTTTCTCCTGGCACAGCGTGGAGACCTCGGCCTTCCCTGCCCCTCGTCACTCGACCGTCAGGTTACCATGAAGAGGAGGAGGAGGAGGAGGAGGAAGGTCGAGATACTGAGATAGTCAGTTCAGCTCCGGGCGGTCCGAATCTGCACCTCTCTCTTTCTTCTCCCTCCGCTGCAGTCCGGAACACCTCCAGCCACCACATCCCCACAGGTACCTGGGGACACATGACTCATCTGCTCATCTGACACGCCATTGGTCGATGACACTGACAGGGGAGGAAAAAAATCCATTCTTATTATTTGCTTGTATGAAGCCACAATGACATCAGTGTAACCAAATCCCCGTGAGTTCTCCCCACCCCCCACCCCCGGGCTGAGACAGGAAGCAGGAGCTGGCAAAGTTCCATTCCCACTTACCTCATTTCCTGTTTACTTCCTGTTCATCTCCACTTACCTGCTCCCTGAAGCTATAACTCCCAGTGTTTCCTGTGACCACACACATTCCTCCCTCGCCCCCCCAGTCTGTTATCTGCCCTGAGAGGAAGTGGTGATTGGCATCAAAGGGGGGGGGGGTGTTGAATGAGATCTCTCTGTGGTTGCAGCCTGTGTCTGTCCCCAGGTAGACCACACTGAGTCAACTGTGTGTGATGTCAGTCAGGGTACGGATTGCTCCACACACACATTCCGTCACACACACACACTGTCACAGACACTGTCACACACACACATACCGTCACACACACACACACACACATACTGTCACAGACACTGTCACACACACCTGGGGCACAACACTTAGTTTTCACCTTGTTACTCAACACTCCCGCACTGACACAGTAGCCCCTAGTAACCCACACAGTGACAGCTGGAGCTAACTGCTTTAGTGGTTGATGTGACACAGAGAGACGAACATTCATTCTGTAATGCACACACACACACACACGTACACACACACACACTCGTACACACACACCCACTACCAGGCATCTGATCTGTCTGGACTAGTTCCAGGTAGGTACATAGACTGGAGTCAGAACTTGGCTTGTTCTTGGCTAGTTCTCTTTCTCGGGGAACTGTGGGATCAACGTTTGTGTTTCTCCTGCAGATTCAACGTTCAACATGGCTGGATCATCCACAAGGTAAGTGACACCAATTGCTGGAAAGTTCTGTGTTAGAGTTCTACTTGTCATTGTGTTTTACAAATCTGTCATTTGGCGAGTCTCTTATCTCCCACCCCCCACCCCTCTCTCTCTTTATCCTCTCCTCCTGGCTTCTTCTGCCTCTCTTCCCCAGGTGGCCTGACCTCAGTGGGCTGAGCGATGTGGCAGACATCTTGGGAGAGCTGGTGAGGGACGGAGCCATGTCCCCCTCGGCCCTGGGCCTGTCCTACAGCCAGGCTGCCCACCTGGGGAGGTACAGTGACCCCAAACAAACACCCTCTTTTTCCCCCCATACCTACACACTGGTTCTCAGCTGTGACTGTGTGGTGCTTGGCAGGAGGGCGGGGCAGCAGGGCGCGCGGGCGGAGGAGGAGAGGCGGGAGCTGAGGATGTGGATGAGGAGGAAGCAGAGGGAGAGGACGGTCGAGTACCACAGACAGAGGGAGGAGAAGAGAGAGAGGGAGCGCAAGCCTTTCAAACCCTCCGTCGCTTCAGTGAGAATGCTCTGAGAATGATATTTTAACATCGTACACATAGGATGTTAACATGTGATTAATATACTGTATATATATATAATATATTTAAGCCCATTTAACAAAACTGTAACTATGGTAGAATTTTACTCGGTTCTCCATGTTGTTCCGCAGAAGCCAACTTCCAAGGTCTTGGACATCAATAGGAAAAACAAGGAGGAGAAGGACAAGTATGTACAGTACACAGTGAACTGAGATTTCCACCTATCTGTGATGGGCTTTTGGTGTGTTTTCCTGAGTGTGTCCATGTTTGTCTGTGTGTGTGTGTGTCCTCATTGGGCTGAGAATAAGGTGTCTCCTTGTCATCAGGGTGGTGTAATACCTGTGGGGTCGACAGGCAGTGACAGAATGGAAGGCAGACTGAGTGGGTATTTGCTGATGGTGTGTGTGTGTGTGTGTTTGCCCTCTCAGGATTCTACTGATGGAGCACCACAACCAGAGAGCCCAGGAAGCCTGCTCCCTGATCACAGACCTCCTCACAACCCCTCTGAGCCTGCCCGTGGCCTCCGCACGACCTCTGGCCTCCCCACAACCTCTCCCCTCTCAGGTCACAAGCAGCACGCGAAGAGGTCCTAGGTACACCACCTCCAATGCCCCCCCCCCCTTTGTATTATAATTCCTTCATGTTATTTTGATACAGTATTAGTTTCCACATTCCCTGAGGGGTAATCCTGGTTGTGGCCCGTTCCCAGGGGGCGGAGCTTGTCTGTTGCGTTGGAGAAGAGGAGGAGCGCCTCGGCCCTGCTGGGACGGACCCGCTCCCTGTCCTCCACCCGGCCGGCCCCGCATGTCCAGGGGTCGTCTGGGGGTCAGGGGACCCTGAGCAGCAGACTAGGCCTCCACCGCCCAGGTACGGAGGGGCTCTCCTGCAGACACGCCACCAAGCCCTCGCAACACTCACACACTGCAGCATGTTTTAACTGGATGAGGGGTACTCAAGAGTTGAGAGGTTACGTTGACATTTTATTCCTTTATCAAGACGCTTTCATCCAAAACGATGTATATAGAAAGCACAGCAGAAGATCCGTGCTCAGACAGTTCCTACATCTGACAGTATGTCAGTAGTCAAGGAAGAGTCTGTATTTTCTAGCCACATGGCACGTTATTTCACTGAGTGTGTATAGCAGCGCTGATGTTTGTGTCCTGGGCGTTAGCGAGCGTCTTGCCGAGGGACCGGCTGTCCCAGGTGACCCGGCGGGGCATGCTGTCTGAACAGAGGAGCAGGACGGGGATCCACTCCACCCCCCACGGGGAAACACTCACCACTGGACATGGTAGCCTGTGCATTACTTTCAAAGCCTGTATATGACTCTCAAAGACTGTATATGACTCTCAAAGCCTGTATATGACTCTCAAAGCCTGTATATGACTCTCAAAGCCTGTATATGACTCTCAAAGACTGTATATGACTCTCAAAGACTGTATATGACTCTCAAAGCCTGTATGTCACTTTCAAAGCCTCTGCATCTCTTTCAAAGCATCTCTTTCAAAGCCTGTACAACGTCTGTACATCTCTTTCAAAATCTATACATCTCTTTCAAAGCCTGAACATCTCTTTCAAAGCACCTGAATCTGTTTCAAAGCACCTGAATCTCTTTCAAAGCACCTGAATCTGTTTCAAAGCACCTGGACTGTACCTGAACGGTCTTTGTGATAAGGCGTGGAAATAGCAACACGGTTCTTTGCATCCTTGTGACAGAGCGGTGGAGAGAGCTGAGCCAGTCCCCTCCTGGACGGAGAGGGGGAGGAGGGGCGAGGGAGAGGAGGGAGCAGGCGGAGGAGAGGGAGGTGGTGAGCCCGTGGGACCCCCCCCCAGAGATACGCAGACTCCTGGGTCTGGAAGGCTCAGACCCGGGACAGGTGAGGAGGCTCAGTATGTAGAACTCACAGTAGAAGTCAACCATCACAAGTAGAAATTGTCCCAACAGTATTTCGGTGTCTACAGTCAAGGGACGGTCTGTATTTACCAGGCGCACGGTGCAAATTTGCCACATCTTCAATTGTTTACAAGGACATCAGGACTCCAAATCATCATTAAGATGATTAGAAGGTAACTGACCTGTTGGCTTTAGGACTGAACTGACCTGTGCTGTTGTTGTCAGAGTGTGGCAGGAGTGTCAGAGGACCGTGTGGCAGGAGCCAGAGGAGGAGCAGCTGGGCTGGAGACCCTGTCTGACAGCACCGGCAGCATCCTCAGCAAGCTGGACTGGGCCGCCATCGAGAGGATCGTGGCTGGAGAGGGCTAGTCTGGGAGGGGGTCGGCTTGGAGCGGCACCAACGAGGAAGAGAGAGTGCAGAGCAAGATGGAGGAGGCCACCATAGCTTCTGTCACAGAGATGGACTCTTGCTAATAGGCCTGTGTGGTTGTGTTACTTCATTAATTCACCAGACTTTTTGAATAGTCAGTTTGTGTGTGCTTCAGTCCGTGTGACAGATTTTGTTATTTATTATGTACAGGAATACAATAATTATCCTTTGCTCACTTCTCAAGAAAAAGTTTATAAAGTTTGAATTTCGTTTTTATATTGTGTTTTTGTCTCACGTTTATTTGTACTGTTTTATTGTTTAGATAAAGATGTTGCTTCAATAGAATAATGTGACTGTTTCCTGTGCGAAAGAGGAAAGTCGTTATATCATTGTGGGTTCATATACTGCAGCGACAATTCCCACGCATACTGCTGGCACACAGCAGCCGGCTGTCACCGGGTTACAAAACGTGGTTACCCTACCAGACAGACTGTCCTCCCGTTTCAGCATTCTGGAACAGACGTAAACAAACGCACGTGTTGTAAAAAAAACAAAAATCCTGCATTAAGATAATACATTTTTAATCATCACTCGTCAGTGTTTAAGCATTTGACATAGTGGATACACCATTTGCTAATGGGTAACTGTGGGAAACGTCGACTTACTGTCAGTGTTTCTTACCCCGGAAAGCCGGATGTTTAAGGCGATTGTCCCGGCGTCTAAAACGTACTATCCCACGTGACGTTTTGTTTTCTGTCTGAGCGGGGAACATCATGGATCCCAGCAAAGTGGGAAAAGGTATCTACCTAACTATATTTATGTATATGTTATTTTTGGACTGGTGGTACACACGGTGGTGCATGATAAATGTATGAACCTCATTCATTGTTTTCCACAAGAACTGACGTTCTCTCATGCAAGTCAGAAAGTGGACTGTAGCTAGCTAGTTAGCTAGCATACTTGTTTGTTGGCATGGTGTCTTGAGTAGCTAGCAGCTAGTAATCTACACATACTTGTAAACTGAAGAGGTTTTATTTAGTAAAAGGTTTGCTCAGCGATACCACTCAGTGGTGAAATAATTAGTTAGCTAGCTAGCCACCACGTAGAGTAGCCACATCACGTTCGATGCGTTCATTAGCAATAGCTAAACTAGACTGAATGAAACTGACACAAATGCCTAACGTGTTAAGTCTAAAAGTTTGTATTTTCTGCTTTTCAGAGTCTGACGAAGATGCGGACATGGCCTCCATCATGGGGTTCTCTGGCTTTGGTATGATGTGGAATATTGTCATATGCCAATATGAACAGTGAGGCGGGGAAACACATAAACCTAAACAGCTGCATGTATTGTAATGCATTCATTTAGCCGTCGATCTGTTATCCAAAGCGACGTACGTAGGAGGATCTTAACCTCTGACCTATTCATAGATGGTCAAATGCTGTAACCGATAAGCAGTTCTCTTTCTGCATGTGTGTCAGTTACAGTCTTGTGATATGTACATTATGGTATGTTAATAATCTGTCCGTGTAACAGGTAAGAAGGCCCGAACCTTTGATTTGGACGCCATCTTTGAGCAGACCCGGAGAACAGCCATAGAAAGGAGCCAGCATGTGTTAGGTGAGTTGTTTAAAGTGTTAAAAGGCTGTGTGTATGAAAGAAAGGTGTGCGTGTGTTAGAGAAAGAGGTGTGTGTGTGTGTGTGTGTGTGTGTGTGTGTGTGTGTGTGTGTGTGAGAGAGAGAGAGATAGGTGTTTGTGTGTGTGTGAGAGAGTTGTGTGCGTGTGTGTGAGAGAGAGATCGGTGTGTTTATGTGTGTGTGAGAGAGTTGTGTGTGAGAGAGAGAGAGTTGTGTGTGTGTGTGTTGTCTCTAACCCCGGCTGTGTCATCCTCAGAGGACAGGATGAAGGAGGATGCAGGCGAGGGCTCCCAGTCTGCCAAGCCTTCAGGCTCGGCCAAGAGAGACAAGCCCCAAGGCCCAGCTAAAGCCCCCAGGTACGCCTGCCAATCAGAGGCTAGCAACCAGGGGTGTCGAAGTGTGTGTTGGGGGGGGGGAGTGGGACTGACTACCCAGGGCCCCAATGGGAGGTGAACCTATTAGCTGTATGACTCAAGGGGCCTGTGTTCTCCAACAGTTTATGTGTAACTTATAGCTGTATAACTCATAGGCGTATGTCTTGTACTATCTATTCATCTAGCAGACATTTTTATCGTAAGCAACGTACGGAACAGGGGTGTGATTTGAACCTGCGAACCTCTGGCTGGGCAGTGGGCTTCTCTAACCACTGAGCTTGCTCCAGCAGGAAGCAGGAGAGCGAGAGCAGCAGTGGAGACAGTGACTCAGACTCGAGTCTCATCGGCCCCCCGGTGCCCCCCAGCCTCACGGCTGAGGAGGAGGACGGGGACTTTGTGGGGCCCCCCCTGCCCCCAGGGTACACCGGCAGCACAGCTAACGATGACGACGATGATGATGATGATGATGATGACATGCAGGACGACGAAGATGATGTAAGTTGACAGTGGCTAGTTATCAGTCCACGTTTTTCTCCGTTCTTGTGTTCTTGCGAACTCGTTTGACGTCATCTTTCATTGCCCAAGTACGGTTCCAATCCAAAGAACACAAGTCACCAAGAACGCCAAAAATACCCGGAAATGTTCTTGATCCGCCCCTTTTATTGAGGATGCATCGGATGGTGACTTGGTCAGCGAGAACGCATCTGATTTCCCAGAAGTCATTGCAAGAACATACACATCTCAAATCGTTCTCCGTCCTCGCGGTCTTGCAAGACCGTTCTCGCAAGACGCTTGGCAAGAACGTTCTTCTCAAGAACGCAAGTACTTTCTTAGCGTTCTTCGGATTGTTAAACATTGTTTTACGTTTTGGCACCTGCTCTGACATTGACTTCCTTATAATCATGGTACAATATATATATTATAAAATATATATAGTATCACTTCAGTAGGATTTTGAATGTTTTAGGGCGCTTTACCACTAGAGGGCAATGTAGTCTCAGAGCACCCCGAGCACAGCTTCAGCAGAATTATCTTGTGAGCTGATTCAGTGCATTGTGTATTTAGCTTTTATTCACTGGAGGATTAGCATGCTGGAGTTTCTAAGCAGATTCAGGGTTTCATTATCACACCAAGCTTCTTACATCCTCGTCTCAAAGCCTGTTTGCATCGCTTTGAGTCCTCCTGGCCTCCCGTAGTGCACCACCCATAGACAGCGGACCAGATGGTATCCTCATTGACAACTTGTGCTTTATCATCTTAGTCACTGGGCCTCCCTCGCATTTTCTCTCTCTATCTCCCTCTCTCTCCCCATACATCCCTCTCTTTCCCTTCCTCTCCCTCTCCCTCCACCGCTTTCCGTCTCTTTCTTTCTCCCTCCCTCCCTCCCTTGCTCTCCCTCTCCCACCCTCGCTCTCCCTCCCTCGCTCTCCCTTCCTCTCCCTCCATCGCTTTCCCTCCCTCCCCCTCTCCCTCCCTCCCCCCTGAGCAGTAAACGTCTCCTTGCTGTGTGCTGGTTATGGGTGATGCTCGCCAGACTCCCAGAGTTCTCAGGGCAGGTGGGATGTCAGAGCCTCCGCTGATGTCACGTCCCTGGGCTGATCTCTGCCTGCCTATTGGGTGCAGGTGTACCGGGTTCTAGTACGGCTGTGTCACTCAGGCCATGAAAGCTGATATATAATGTACGACTGAGCCAGGGTGCTACCATGCATGTGTGACAGTCTATTTCTTGTCTCTCTCTTTTTCCCTTTTTTTGTATTTCTTCTGTCTGTCTTTCTCCCTCTCTCTCCCTCTGTCATCTTTTTCTCTCCCTCTCTATCTCTTAGAATCCAGTGAAAAAGATTCCAGACACCCATGAGATTTCTCTGCAGCATGGCACCAAAGTAGTAAGTTCTTACATCTCTCATCCCCTCCCCTCTCCTCATCCCCTCTCCTCACCCCTGTCATCCCCTCCCCTCGCCCCTCTCATCCCCTCCCCTCGCCCCTCTCATCCCCTCTCCTAACCCCTCTCATCCCCTCCCCTCACCCCCTCTCACCCCCTGTCCTCACCCCTCTCATCCCCTCTCCTCACCCCTCTCATCCCCTCTCCTCACCCCTCTCATCCCCTCCCCTCACCCCCTCTCACCCCCTGTCCTCACCCCTCTCATCCCCTCTCCTCACCCCTCTCATCCCCTCTCCTCACCCCTCTCATCCCCTCCCCTCACCCCTTTCATCCCCTCTCCTCACCCCTCTCCTCACCCCCTCTCATCCCCTCTCATCCCCTGTCCTCACCCCTCCCATCATCCATAAACGATGTGTATCCTCGTGCTGTCTGACGAGCCCCTGTCCTCTCAGGTGTCAGCCCTGGCGCTGGACCCCTCAGGGGCGCGTCTGGTCACCGGGGGCTACGACTTTGACGTGCGTTTCTGGGACTTCGCCGGCATGGACGCTGCCCTGCAGGCCTTCCGCTCCCTGCAGCCCTGCGAGTGGTGAGAGCTGCCAGAGAACACACACACACACACTGGACCATACACACACACACTGACACACTGACACACACACACACACACACACTGGACCATACACACACACACTGACACACACACACACACACTGACACACTGACACACACACACACACACACTGGACCATACACACACACACTGACACACACACACACACACACTGACACACACACACACACACACTGACACACACACACACACACTGACACACACACACACACACACACTGACACACACACACACACACACACACTGGACCATACACACACACACTGACACACACACACACACACTGACACACACACACACACACTGACACACACACACACACTGACACACACACACACTGACACACACACACACACACACTGACACACACACACACACACTGGACCATACACACACACACTGACCCACACACTGACACACACACGGACACACACACACACACACACTGACACACACACACTGACCCACACACTGACACACACACTGACACACACACTGACACACACACACACACTGGACCATACACACACACACTGACCCACACACTGGCCCACACACACACTGACACACTCACAGACACGTGTACACACACACACACACACACACATAATGGGCCACACACACACACTGGCCCACACACACACATGCATACACTATACATCCGTACATCAGACCACACTTGTTGACCACACACACCTGCATACACTAGCTGCCTTTTATTTAACGAGGACAAACATGTGTTTTACACACACACACATACACACACACACGCATACACACACATACACACACGCATACACACACACGCATGGACACACACACACACGCATAGACACACGCATACACACACACACACGTGTGTCCATGCGTGTTTAATTAGCCACAGAACCCATCCGAGAACGAGTTCTCTCTGGTGTTTTAGGAACCAATGAGCTGAGCTGGACCGGGCTTTCCCTCTGTTTTATTAGCAGAACTGAACGCCACATTTAGCCTGATTGCGGTGCTATCCATTAGCCTCCGTGGTCCCTGACACGCTGGACCTTATTTGGGCTGCAGCGTGAGACCCTGCTCCCTTCTCTCCAGAGCAGGAAGGGTGATAGGAAAAGCTCAGCGGTTAGAGCATTTGCCTGCAGATTAATAGGTTGCAGGTTAAAATCCCCCTGGAGGTTGCTGGGTAAAATACAATAACAGAATACAATATTGTATACGAATACAATATTATTAATATGAATAATACAAGTTCTATGTACAGGCGCATATACAAGTTGTATTCGACTAATACAACTTTATTGTAAATGAACACAATCGCAAAGACTTTTCTCTGGCCTCCATAAAGCTGAGCCAATCAGGAGTCTGGGTTCAGCGGGGCCTCTGAGTGCGTCGTAACCCCTGGAGACGGGGGCATCGGCTCTACCGCTGCTGTTGGCTGAGCGTTGCTCCGGAAACACTGCTGTCCCATTTCCCTCCTGCTGTGGTAATGCTGGGTCTCATTGACCTGGATTGCTATCTGTACTTACTTTGTTTGAGTGCTTGTATGTGCAGGAGAGAGAATGTGTGTGTCTAACATTAAAGAGTTTGCTTTATCCTCCACAGATGCACAGAATATTGTTGACGTTAGTTAAACTAAACAAACATTTGTTTAGTTTGTCAAAGCGTAGAGAAAAGTGTTTTTGTTGAAAAGCACACCAGGCCAGAGTAGTGGAAAACAATTTCAGATTGAAATCCCTAACAGTGACGCCTTCTCGTCGTCATTGTAAAACCTGGTGTGTGTGTGTGTGCGTGCGCGCGTGTGTGTTTTCCAGCTGCTGTCTGACGATGGCTGAGCTCGTTTTACACTAGTGTATTGTAGAGTCGGTTCACAAAACCAGATAGAGACCTTGCCTGTGTGATACCGAACCAAACGGACCTCGCATCACACACGCGTGTCCGACAGTTTCACACACGCTTTCCGCCCCGTGTAATGTCGCCGTTCCCATGGTAACAGAGAGAGAGCCTGTCATTAGTTTTGTGTTTGTCCGTTTCACAAGGATTAAAAGTTACATAACAATGCGTCTGGCACTGAGGTCTCGCACTGTCGCTCACGCAAACTAGCAGATGTCTTACAGGGGTTGACATAAATTGTTTGGGCCACTTGTCCTTCGGGCAAGTTAGACATATTTTTTACTTGTCCAACACCTGAATGTACTTGTCCAAAACAAAAACATTTG
Organism: Osmerus eperlanus; assembly: GCF_963692335.1. NCBI lineage: Eukaryota > Metazoa > Chordata > Actinopteri > Osmeriformes > Osmeridae > Osmerus > Osmerus eperlanus. The sequence goes on from NC_085031.1 coordinate 15,631,835, forward strand.
CTAATGTACAGTACCGGTCAAAAGTTTGGAACTTTTGACCGGTACTGTATAAAAAAGACAACTATAGACAGATAGCAAATTGATAAATGTTATTTTATAACTGATTGGGCTTGTTTTGTACAAATTACTTGGTCACTGTGACATTGACATTTTAACAGGCAGACATACATGTGTAAAAGAGCTTGTTCCTTTTGAACAAAGAGGAGGATCTGAAATGATTACTAGAGAGGGTTCTATTTCTGGGGAAATTGAACTTGAAAGTGTGCTCCCGTATTTTTGACTTAATGGTTGGGAGTTTTGTCTGAAGTTGATGCTAGTTAGCCACAGCTGCGCTGCGCTGCTAGCCTAGGGCTAGCCACGTCTTTCACACACGCCATCCTCATACTGCATCCTCAGTCCGCCCCTCACCTGCCTCTCCCCTCAGAGCCTGGGCATGCTACGCTAACCTCATACACCTCTCTTATCCCAATCCTCTTTCCCCCCTCTGCCAGGCATGCAATGCTAACGCTGATGCTAGCCTCATTCACATCTCTTACCCCATCCAGAGCCAGCCAGGCATTATAAGCAGTGGCGAAAATCTGCTATCAATTTTGGGGGGGACAATTGTATGACATTTTCTCAAGGGCAATTATTGAGGGGGACACCAAAATTACTGCTGTAACACATAGCCTACATTGTAATAAGTTAAATGCGCGTTAAGAGCGTCTGCTAAATGACTAAAATGTAAATGTATATTATTCATATTATTTAAATTTCCTTATGTTTACAGTGATTTATTGGGGGGGACAAATCATATTGTTCCCAGGATGGGGGGGGTCGTGCCCCCCCGGGATTTCCGCCTATGATTAAAAGCTACGCTAACCCTAAAGCTAACCTCATGCTCTTCTCATCCTCCTCTCAGCCACCAGATCAAGTCTCTGCAGTACAGCAACACCGGCGACGTCATCCTGGTGGTGTCAGGAAACGCCCAGGCCAAGGTGTTGGACCGAGACGGATTTAACGTCATGGAGTGTGTGAAAGGGGACCAGTATATCGTGGACATGGCCAACACCAAGGTGTGTATGTGTGTGTGTAAAGGGGGAGCAGTAAAGCAAGTTAGCCATACCTTTTTATTAGGGGTGTGAATCTTTTAGTACCTCATGATTAAAAATTTGTTGCGATTTGTGAATCGATTTGAATCCCTAGAAGACTGAATCACGATTCAAATGTGAATCGATTTTTTACCCCACTACTACTTTTTATGATCCCAGCCATTCTGTGTGTGTGTGTAAAGGGGCACAGTACACCAAGGTAGATGTATGTATCCGTGTGTGTGTGTATGTATCCGTGTGTGTGTGTGGGCTGTAAGAGGAGTGTTGACTGTGTTTAATCCGTTCCCATGGAGTCTTGCCGAGTCCAGGCAGTGATTAGATCCAGAGTCTGGATGACTGAAGGTGACCTGCCTGATGTTCTGTGTCTAAATACTGCTCACTACTTCCTCTCTCCCCCCCCTCTCTCGCTCTCTCTCGCTCTCTCTCGCTCTCTCTTTCACCCCTCTCCTTTTCTCTCTCCACTCTCATCCTCTCTTTCTTCCTTCTTCTCTTTCTCTCCACCTCTCTCCCTCTCATCCTCACTCTCTCCTTCTTTCCTTCACAAGAGATCAGGCATGCACCATCTCTCCCGCTCTCCTCTTTCTTACTTAATCACCCATGTACACTCATCTGTCACTACGTGTGTACACACACACACACACACACACACTCTTTCTCTCCAATACACACACACACATCCTCTCTCTCCAATACACACACACACATCCTCTCTCTCCAATACACACACACACATCCTCTCTCTCCAATACTCTAACAGACACACACTCTCTCTCTGCAGCACACACTCAGGGGCTCTCCTCGTAGTCCAGAGATCTTGATTTCCCTGCCGGAGCTGGTAGTGATTAAGTGCCTTTGATGTGGTGTTTACTGTTAGTGTGTTGAAGCCTGTTTCTCTTTAGCCATTGGGCAATTTGCTGTCTCTGCTCTGTTAGGGGGGGGGGGGAGTGTGTATAGCAGTTCAGATGTGCATAACAATGGAAGTTACCTCCCTCCAATTAAAGCACTATCACTGCGAACAGGGCCTGTTTGTTTTTGATGCCCTTTTCCAGAACATGGAAGCGATCGAGTCATTTAGCATGTCGCCTCGCTACAGTGTGTGTGTGTGTGTGGGGGGGGGGGGGGGGGGGGGAGTGAGCGTCATGTGTCGTAAACATTTACAGCCGACCTGCAGATGAGGAGGAAGTGTGTGTTACTGTCCAGGCACTGCCCGCAGTCATGGTAACAGCACTCTGCCAAGAGTGTGTGACAGGAAGCAGCAGGCTGGCCTCGGAGGGGCACACACACACACACACACGCTCACACACACACACACACACGCTCACACGCACACACACACACACACACACACGCTCACACGCACACACACACACACACACACACACACACACACACACACAGAGTCCCCTGGGCCAGCTGCAGTGTGTGAGAGCCTCTCTCGCAGTCCTGGCTGTACTGGCAGATGTGTGTGTGTGGAGCAGCACCTTGCAGGAGGGAGTAATCCTTCCTCTGGTCTCTCGTTAATCAACCCATCGTCCTCTGTGGTTACAGGTGGAGGTTTCAGCCTCTAACCACAGAAGAAGAAGAGGTTTGAGTCTCCTGTTGTTACATGTAGAGTTGTCAGCCTCTTCTGTGGTAACAGGTGCAGGTTTGAGCTGGTGTTGTTTGTGTGTGTGGTCCTCCAGGGTCACACGGCCATGCTGAACAGTGGCTGCTGGCACCCCAAGATCAAGGAAGAGTTCATGACCTGCTCCAACGACGGGTGAGTCACACACACGTGTGCTGTGTGTATGTGCTGTGTGTGTGTGTACAGTATATGTGCAGTGTCTTTGCGTCACTATCCCGTGTAGCTGACCTTGACTGAGGGGTCAGTGAGTTTGATCAAAGTGAGATGGGCCTGGGTCCCTCCCAGCCCCCTCTGCCCCCCTCCGGCTGTGATCCCTGCAGTGAGATTACGGGGATCCAGTCCCTCCAGCAGCCCGCTCTGAGGGGACTACCCTAAATGGTTGGAACAGGACATCAAGCAGCCCACTAATCCCAGACCATTCCCCCCCTCTCCCCAGACCATGCCCCCCCCCCCTCCCCAGCTCAGTACAGCAGAGGAGACCACGTCAGAGGAGAGGAGTGCACAGCAGAGTAGAAGAGAGTAAAGTCCAGCAGAGGACAGTAAAGAGGACAGCGCAGAGTACAGTAGAATGAAGAGTAGACTACTTCAGACTACAGCAGAGTAGTGTAAAGAGTTGAGTAGAGAATAGAGGTCCACAGAATAGAGCCTGGTAGAGTAGAGTAGAGTGGAGAGTACAGTAGAGTAGACCCCAGGGTAACGCTCCGAGTCAAAGCAGCTGTGGATGTAGGGGGAGACTCCAGAGAAAACACAGCCTGTCAGCACCCTGGTCACCAGGGAGGGAGAGAAGGAGAGGAGGGGGGAGAGAGGGAGAGGAGGGAGGGAGAGAGGAGGGGGGAGAGAGAGGGGAGGGGGGAGAGAGAGAGGAGGGGGGAGAGAGAGGAGAGCTTCTGCTTCTAACTGCACTGTTTACCAGAGCTCCAGGGATTCTGAAAGAAGTCCTTTCTGTCTCTTTCTGTATCACTCGTTCTCCCGCTCTTTCCCTCACTTTATTTTTCTCACTCCCTCTCCCTTTTGTTCTCTCCGCCTCTCCTCTCTCTTCTCCTCTTTCTCCCTGACTCACACACACACACACACACACACACTCACACACACTCTTTTCCCTCCCTTTCCCTCTTCACTTTCTCTCCTCCTCACCTGCTCTATCGGCTGGCCCAGTGGGGAGTGGTGTGTGTGTGTCTGTGTGTGTGTGTGACTTTGACCATAGACCAGCAGTGAGCCAACAGTGTACCCCTGCTGGCCTGGAAGGCACTGTTGTCTACCTCCTCTCACACACACACACACACGTGCACAGAGGGAGGTTTGACCACCCAGGTCTCTTTTCATTCCCCCTCTCATCAACGGGCAGTGAAACCAGCCTGCCTGACCCTCTCTCTCCCTGTGAACATCCAGCAGGCTGCTGCCTCTAAACTCAGGAATGCTATTCACACCGAAATCTGTTGTTTTGGAAGTGATAGTCAGGCACTTCTCAACCTCTGTCGTAACCTCCCGTCTATTTCTGCGTCGTTTTGGATTGAAGTTAGGAGCGTCTGAAATAAATGAAAAAATGTCAGTGTAATGAATCAGTAGAGTTTCTCTCTGACGAGTTTGGTGAGGATATCAGGTTTCCCAGATGGATGTTTTCTAGATGTTTCCGTCCCAGAAGATACAGTCTTGGACTCTGATGCCGATGTGCAGAGTCATATTTTCAGGTTATTTTTTATCGCTCTTGACATGTTCAATTTGGTAACGAGCTTTCCCGCTTGGACAGCGGCAGCCGAGCTGTCAACGTTTCCCTTCTCCGGGCGTGTGAGAGTTTTTGTGAACGGCAAACAGCATCACTCCTTTTTCCTCCGAGTTCAGATTCCCACTGAGTGTAGACTCGCGTCATGGAACCCTCTGGTGAAAAGGACACCTGTTTGACAGCCTCAGAAAGAGGAATTCTCCTGACCAAATTACAACTGTGGACTCTTAAAACGGGGGATTTTTGGACGAGGAGCGATGGGTTCTCCTGACGCACGCACACACACACACACACACATTGGCCTGAGCAGTGCGAGGAATGTTTTTCTGGGGTGTGGAATGCCAGGGATTCCCTCCATGCTGGTGAGGCCTGCCCAACCAATAGGGAGGCTGGGATGTGGACCTTGAGGAGAGACTCTTGCTGAGTCCGCCCCTCACACACATACACACACACACACACACACACACACCCGCCCTGGTGAGGTTAGACATTGTCACACCGCAAGACCGATGGCAGTCTTGTCATTCCAGCGTGCACCGCCGCCATCCTCATAACCCTAACCCGCCTCCACACGTCCTCCTAGCCCCCCCCCCCCCCCCCCGGCCCTGGTGAGGATACGGGCTCCCACACAGGAAGTTCTCTGTCTTCTCTTCTTCTGCTGTAATCCGACCCCACGCCCTGGCAGTCCTTTTACTCATCCCTAAAGCTCGGCTCATTTTCGGCATACCGCACCTGTCAGGCGTACCTCTCCCTCGAACCCAACGCCCCCCCCCCACCTCCAGCCCGCTGCATTAAGCCCCGGGGATGGCCTCTTGGGAGGGGCTGAGCTCGGTTCTGGTTAAGTGCGATTCAGACGCCGATACGAGGAGGGGTGACGAGGACGCCCGGCCCGGGAGAGAACATGCCGGAATGGCGGGGCCGTTCGACACGCCGGGTTCATCCAGCGAGCGTCAGGCGGGGGCCCCGGCCTTACACAGGAAGCGTTCCGTGTCCGGAGAGCGCACATTCCGTTCCCGTAGAAACGGGGGGAACCTTGGATGGATGGATGGAGGGCGGACAGAGGGACCACGTCCTTCTCCAACCCTGTCATGCATGGCCTCCTGTTTCTGGCTATATGCCCTGGCGGATAAATAATCTATCCGTCTCTCCTCCACCTATCTGTCTATCTATGTACATTTAGTCATTTAGCAGGCGCTCTTATTCAGAGTGACTTACAGTAAGTACAGGGACATTCCCCCTGAGGCAAGTAGGGTGAAGTGCCTTGCCCAAGGACACAACGTCATTTTTCACGGCCGGGGAATCGAACCAGCAACCTTCTGATTCCCTAACCGCTCAGCCACCTGACTCCTATCTCTGTCCATCCCACTCTATCCATCTATAACTCAATCCATCTATAACTCAATCCATAACTATCCAACTCTCTTTCTATCCCTTATCCATCCATCTCTCTATCCACCTGTCTATTCATCTGTTTCTCCATCTCTTTCTCTCTATCTTCTATCCATCTCTCATGTTCAACGTGGGCTGTCATGCTGTCCCTCTGACTGCAGTAGGACTGGAGTGCGGTGCAGTTAACAGGCCCCACCTTCCCTGGGCTGGCATTGGGATTAAGCAGATCACAAACACAAGCTGGTCATATCGATAAGCCTTTGTATCCTGCTAAGGATACCAGCAGGTTAAGCCCTTATGTAAACTGAAGGAGACTCTGAGCCCTAGTGAGGATTGTGGGCTTGGTGCTGGATCAGCGTTATCAGGTTAGGGTCTTACCTGGGTCCCCACTCTGACAGAAACGTCTTTTTGGGTGGTGGTGGGGGGGGAGATTGACCCCCTACCCACCAGCCCATCCTCTTACTTTCTCCTTTCCTCCTCTGGGCCCTGCTCCCCAAAGAAGAACATCTCCTGTCTCTACCCCCCTCCCCCAAACTTCCCTCCATGGCCCACGTCAAGGCCTCCATGCCTGGCCTCCATGCCTGGCCTCCATGCCTGGCCTCCATGCCTGGCCTCCATGCCACGGCCTCCATGCCTGGCCTCCATGCCACGGCCTCCATGCCACGGCCTCCATGCCACGGCCTCCATGCCACGGCCTCCATGCCTGGCCTCCATGCCTGGCCTCCATGCCACGGCCTCCATGCCACGGCCTCCATGCCACGGCCTCCATGCCACGGCCTCCATGCCACGGCCTCCATGCCACAGCCTCCATGCCACAGCCTCCATGCCACGGCCTCCATGCCACAGCCTCCATGCCACAGCCTCCATGCCACAGCCTCCATGCCACAGCCTCCATGCCACAGCCTCCATGCCTGGCCTCCATGCCACGGCCTCCATGCCACGGCCTCCATGCCACGGCCTCCATGCCACGGCCTCCATGCCTGGCCTCCATGCCACGGCCTCCATGCCACGGCCTCCATGCCACGGCCTCCATGCCACGGCCTCCATGCCACAGCCTCCATGCCACGGCCTCCATGCCACGGCCTCCATGCCACAGCCTCCATGCCACAGCCTCCATGCCACAGCCTCCATGCCACAGCCTCCATGCCACAGCCTCCATGCCACAGCCTCCATGCCACAGCCTCCATGCCTGGCCTCCATGCCACAGCCTCCATGCCTGGCCTCCATGCCACAGCCTCCATGCCTGGCCTCCATGCCACAGCCTCCATGCCTGGCCTCCATGCCACAGCCTCCATGCCACGGCCTCCATGCCACGGCCTCCATGCCACGGCCTCCATGCCACAGCCCTAACCTAGCCTCACCCTGGGCCCCAAACTGAGCTTTTAATTATCCTCTCCTTTCTTCCTATCCTCCTTATCCCCCCTCCCCATCTGCGGAGCCACTCCCAGACAGGCCCTGGAGACCTGAAGCCCAACAGATAGCATCTGAGTGGTTGTGTGAATGGCTGCGTTCTCCGCGTGAAGCGCTCCACGCATGAACGAGGCTGTATGGCTGTCGTCTTTTATCAGGCTCTCTCTCTCGCACCCCTCCTCTCGCCGTGTCTTAAGAAGCTTGTACAGGAAACACGCGAGCGTTGATTGAGGGGAGCACAATGTCGGCTTGGGGGGAGTAAGATGGGAAAGGGGGAGAAGGGAGGCAGGGGAGAAGGGGGGAAAAGGGAGGCGGGGGGGAAGGGGGGAAAAGGGAGGCGGGGGAGAAGGGAGGCGGGGGGGAAGGGAGGCGGGGGGGAAGGGAGGCGGGGGGGACGGGAGGCGGGGGAGAAGGGAGGCGGGGGAGAAGGGAGGGGGGGCTTTTGTGTGCCCTGTGTGATGTTTTGGTTCTGCTTCCCTTTAGCACTGCATGAATGTGTTGTCACCTCGTTAAATGGCTCTGAGCCGGAGCTGCCTGGGTTGTCATTCATGGAACAGATTCAAAACATCTCAACATGGAGCTTGAAAAGGGTTTTTGGGGAGGAACCTCCAGAAAGAAACACGTTCCTCTCTGGTTGTTTACAGAGTAGTGGTCGTTGGGAAGTCTGGGTTGAATAGCAGCCTTGTTCTATCCGTTCCTCTTCTCCTCCGGTTAACCCGGAGGGTTAAGGGAGTCAGGTGGCTGAGCGGTTAGGGATTAGGTTCGATCCCCGGCTCTGCCAAATGACGTGTCCTTGGGCAAGGCACTTCACCCTACTTGCCTCGGGTGAATGTCCCTGTACTTAATCGCTCTGGATAAGAGCGTTTGCTAAATGACTAAATGTAAAGGTTACATTTACATTTAGTCATTTAGCAAACGCTCTTGTCATTTAGCAAAGTGCCTTGCCCAAACCTTTCCCAGGGCAGGGAGTGAAGGTCCATGTGGAGCCCAGGTGAGTGGTGACAGCAGGCCTGCGCCAGCTCTCCAGCCCAGATATCCTCCATCTCTTCTGCCCTCCAGCCTTCCAATCTCCCCATCCCTCCATCCTCCCGTCCTCCAGGCCCTGTCAACCGGCCCTGCAGCAAGCAGCAGTGTTTTGGAAAGAGTCCCTGAGCTGAATAGGATTCCTGCCGTTGTGTGCCAGTGTAAAGGTCATGTTGTGTTTACTGTGACAGACGGCTGCGCTGTGCTGTAAACATGACAGAGATGTCTGCCAGGGCGAGCAGGTGGAGCTATCAGTCAGTTCCCCCACGCATGTCACACGCGTGTGGACACACACGCTTATGTACACACACACACAGTACACACATACATTTTTAAAACACGCCCACACTCAAACCAGACACAGGTTTGAACACACACATTTAAATACTTACAGACATTTCCAACTACACACACACACACGATTTGATAAAGGCATACATGCACGTTTACTCACACACACGTTTAAACACACACCTTTACACATGCACGCTTTTTCAAACAGACATTACATTACATTTACACTTAGTCATTTAGCAGACGCTCTTATCCAGAGCGACTTACAGTAAGTACAGGGACATTCCCCCCGAGGCAAGTAGGGTGAAGTGCCTTGCCCAAGGACACAACGTCATTTTGGCACGGCCAGGGAATCGAACTGGCAACCTTCAGATTACTAGCCCGCTTCCCTCACCGCTCAGCCACCTGACTCAACAGACATCAGTAAAGTGTACCCATTCAACAGGCTTCCTGAGGGGAATGTTTTGGCTGGAGCACCCTCAGCTCTCTGGAGACTGAGTTTATCACGGCCCTGCCAATACAGATGTCTCACACTGACACCTGTGTCAGAATGTCATCCTTATCCAAACACAGTTCTCTCTGACTGAATGTGTCTGTGTGTCGTCAGGGCAGGCAAGTGTGGAGATATCCATGTAGGAATCTGTGCCTGGTTGTTAATAGTGGTGCTGTGTGTGTGTGTGAGAGAAACAGAGTGTGTGTGTGTCCGTGCATGTGTGTGTCCACGTAGGAATCTGTGTCTGGCTGTTAGTAGCTGTCTTGTCTTATTGTTTACACTCCCCAGGTGACCCGTGACCCCTGAGGTCACCGTTTTAGTGGGAGGTCGTAGGTCAAAGACACTTGGACACGCTCAGTCGTGCGTGTGTGTACGTGCGCGTGTGTGTGTTTGAAAGAGAGACAAGGAAAGGGCGAGAAAGAGGACGTGAGGTGAAGCGAGAGAGAGTGTGGGGGGGGCAAGAAAGAGGGAGGGGGAGATGAAAAGAGAGGGAGAGGAAGTGAGAGAAAGCTGGAGGTGAAGAGAGAAGAGGCAGGCATAGAGAGAGGGGGGGGATTGGAAGAGAGGTAGAGGAAGTGAGAGAAAGCGGGAGGTGAAGAGAGAAGAGACAGGCAGAGAGAGAGAGAGAGGGGGGAATGGAAGAGAGGTAGAGGAAGACGTGAGAGGGGAAGAGAGGGAGGGAGGGGAAGATAAAGGGGGCGAGAGAGATGGAGAGGAAGATAGGGAAACGAGGGGGGAGGGAAAGAGAGAAATAAACTTTGAAAGCTCTATTGAGACATTCAGAGGGAGCGTGGAAAGCAGGAGAAAGAGAAGGAGAGAGAGAGAGAGACGGAAGGAAGAAGAGAGGGAGAGGAGAGAGAGGGAGAGAAGGAGAGAGAGAGACGGAAGGAAGGCGAGAGAGAGGGAGAGAGAGACGGAAGGAGAGAGAGAGAGAGAGAGAGAGAGAGAGAGAGGAGAGACGGAAAGAAGAAGAGAGAGAGGTCACAGGATGGCCATGGTGAGCAGTCGTGACCTGACACATGGCACCAGGCGCCTGTGTCTGTCCTCAACAAGGCGTGTCTGAGCTGATCTGACAGTGCTGGCCCCTACGTACACTCTCTCTCTCTCTCTCTCTCTCTCTCTCTCTCTCTGTCCCTCTCTCTCTGTCTCTGTCCCTCTCTCTGTCTCTCTCTCTCTGTCCCTCTCTCTCTGTCTCTCTCTCTCACTCTCTGTCCCTCCCCCTCTCTCTGTCTGTCCCTCCCTCCCTCCCTCTCTCTCTCTCTCTCTCTCTCTCTCTCTCTCTCTCTCTCTCTCTCTCTCTCTCTCTCACTCTCTGTCCCTCCCCCTATCTCTGTCTGTCCCTCCCCCTCTCTCTCTCTCTCCATTCCCCCCCATCTGTCTTTCACCTCTCCATTGTCTGGTTTGCTCTCTCCTCCGGTGCCTCTCTCCTCTACCTCGTCACGGCCTCTTCGCTCCGGCAGGTGAGTGTCGGGGTCAAGTGAGTCGAGGAGGGAGCCAGGATACAGTGTTGAGCGTGTGGCTGACCTTTCAAGTGACTCCCTAGTGACATGCGTCGTCAGGTCAAAGGTCGCCTCCTTCCATGACGTCTTAGTCACATGACTGCCGCTCACTCTAAGGAGTATTACTGTAGTCAGAGAGAGAAACATTTCCTGACACAGATGTTCTAAATATAGCGTGTTTATAGATTTGGATGGAGTGTTGCAGTGTGTTTAATCTTTTCCAGGCCCCTCGGAAAAGATACTACCCAGTTTACTATTCATAATACTGTAAAAAAAAAAAAAAAACTCTTATTAACACTTATTAATAGCTGGCTCTAATTTGGAGTTCCTTGGCCCAGTGGATGCTCGTACTTCCACTCAACAACATGCAGTCAGCTGCCGCCATGTTTGTGTGTCAACACATCTGTGTCAGGGAATGTCTGTAGCTCGCTGTATAAACTCTCAGGCTAACCATCGCTCTCTCTCTTCCTCTCTCTGTCTCTGTCTCTCTACCTCCCTTCGAGCTGTTTGTCTCTCTCTCCCCCCGTGTATTCAGCCCTCTCCAGTCCTGTGTGAGGGAGGTGTAATGTGTGGAGCAGATGCAGGCGGGAGAATCAGGATTTCATGCAGGCTTCAGACATGCCTGTCAGCCTCATCTGCTCTGCCCTCTCTCGCCCCCCTCTCTCTCTTCCATCTCTTCTCTCTCTTTCTGTCTCACCTCCATCCTCTCTCTTTTCTGTCTCTTTTCCTCTTTCCTCTCACTCTGTTTCTTCTCTTTCCTCTACCCTCTCTCTTTCCTGTTCCTTCCTGTCCTCGCACTCTCCTCATCAGATTGAGTCACACTAACTACCCACTGTGTGACGTATCACACAAGCCAGTAGAAGCTCTGGTGAGGTAGTGCTAAGAGACATTTCTAGAGTGAATGACAACATCTATAGGTGCCTGGAGTTCTCAAGGGCTCAGTCACAGGGACATGTCATGGGGATATTGCTGTGTAATGTGTAAACCAGACTTGTGTGTTTCAATGTTTCTAACTCTCTCTCCTCCGATCTCTTCCTCTCACTTTCTCTCACTTTCTTTATCTCTCTCCCTCTTTCTCTCACCCTCTCTCACTGTCTCCTCTCCCTCTCTCTCACTCACCCTCTCTCTCTTCCCCCCCCCCCCCCCATAGAACCGTGCGGACGTGGGACGTGAACTCGGACAAGAAGCACAAGGCGGTGTTCAAGCCTCGCTCCCTGCAGGGAAAGAGGGTGATCCCTACCTGCTGCAGCTACAGTCGGGACGGCAGGCTGGCGGCCGCCGGCTGCCAGGACGGAACCATCCAGATCTGGGACAGGAACCTCAGCGTGAGTGGCCGTCCTGTGTCTCGCACGCGTGCAGAATGCCGCCGCGCGCACACGCTCCGGCATGCACACTTATATACACACACACACACACACAAACTCACACACACACACCCTTGCATGCACGCGTACATTCACATACACACTTGGTAAACGCATACACACTGGCAAACACACACACACACACCCTTGCATGCACGCGTACATTCACATACACACTTGGTAAACGCATACACACTGGCAAACACACACACACACACACACACACACACACACACAGGCAGTTGCACACAAGCACGCGCAAATAATTGTGCACACACACACACAGTGAGAAGGAAAGTAGGAAGCCTGTGTTTTCTGGGCAGTAAAAGCAGGCTGCTCTGTCTGCACGGCCCAGGGATGTGGGATCAGCAGGGGATCATTCTGTCTCTGGGCAAGGGTCAGAGATCAAAAGGTCACCAACACTGAGCAGGTCCTGGCGGTAAATAAAGCCCTAGGTGGGAAAGTGGCATCTGTATTTGGTTAACAGCCTCAGCTCGAACCATCCTGTCTGTCTAGTGTCTGTGGAGAAGAATGTGTAGTCTATCTGACTAGGTTGACTGAGCGGAACGAGTGAAATGTAACCACAAAGCAGGACTGGCCTCACTCTTGAGTCTAGGGTCCTCTAGCATGGGAACACGGCTGCAGACTCTTTTGTCCATATAAAGGGTCATACAGAAGGGGGGTTTCAAACCTGCAACCTTTAGATCCGAATTCAAATGCTCTAACCACCGAGCTATGCCAGATAGTGGAACTTAATTAGCGACACGGGTGAATCTGGTTGAATCTGGTCTCTAGGACAGAGTTTTCTGGTGGCCGAGTTTCCATGATGTCTGACCAGGGAGGCCATGACTCAGCAAGAAGCCCCTGGTGTAACAGAGTGGTCTCTACACTACCTGGACTTCATATCAACCATGACTCAGCGGTGAAAACAGCCCCTGGTGGTGGGTCATGTAGCTGGGTCAGCGGGTGGCGTCGTGTGAGGGTGAGGTGGTGTGATGGAGCGTGGGCGGGTGGCGTCGTGTGAGGTGGTGGGATGGAGCGTGCGCGGGTGGTGTCGTGTGAGGGTGAGGTGGTGTGATTGAGCGCGGGCGGGTGGTGTCGTGTGAGGGTGAGGTGGTGGGATGGAGCGTGGGCGGGTGGCGTCGTGTGAGGGTGAGGTGGTGTGATTGAGCGCGGGCGGGTGGTGTCGTGTGAGGGTGAGGTGGTGTGATGGAGCGTGGGCGGGTGGTGTCGTGTGAGGGTGAGGTGGTGTGATGGAGCGTGGGCGGGTGGTGTCGTGTGAGGGTGAGGTGGTGTGATGGAGCAAGGGTCAGTGGGTGGTGTCGTGTGAGGGTGAGGTGGTGTGATGGAGCGCGGGCGGGTGGTGTCGTGTGAGGTGGTGTGATGGAGCGTGGGCGGGTGGCGTCGTGTGAGGGTGAGGTGGTGTGATGGAGCGTGGGCGGGTGGCGTCGTGTGAGGGTGAGGTGGTGTGATGGAGCGCGGGCGAACTGGAACTTTCTGGGAGGCCTGATGCGTTCCACTCTGTACTTTTCCAACGCTCGTCAATTATGCTAATTATCCTATTAAATAATCAAAAGAGCGCATTCCATCTCTCCGGTACGGGACGGGGGCATTGTGTGTTTTGGCTCCCGTTCTGCGTTCCTCTAACCTGACTCGCCACATAGGTTGTTACACATCACCATCTGGGAAGTCGTCCTTTGGAAAAGGGCAGGCCCTTTCAAACAATACTTTGCGGGTGATTGGATGGATCGTCTGTCTGTCACAGGCTAACATCAACCACCTGTAGCTGCCGCTAGTTCCTGATACGGTTCAGGTTGGTCCAAACCACTGTGTTTCGGGCGCAAACGTATAAGTTGGAGCTGGGAAAGATCGTGTGGTCATGATCTCGCAAATCCAAATCTGGCTCCTGGCCTTTCTAGCCTGCCTGGCTACCCATGATCCTCTCTGCCTGAGGGCTTTATTCGCTGACACGTCTCGGTTCAGTGTCGTGGCGGAGGGGGGAAATGACACGTCGGGACTTCCTGTGGAGGGACCTAGAGAGCGAGACAGAGTGGGTTTGGCAGGGTAGCGCTCACAGGCTCTTTCACAGCTGTCACAGGCAACCTCACCTTCTCTGAGGGGGGGGGGGGGAGAGAGCGTGAGAGAGGGAGAGACAGAGAAGCAGAGAGAGAGAGAGACTGAACAAGAGTGGGAGAGAGGCTGGAGAAACTGAAACCATCAGTAGAGATTGAGGAGGTGTCAGATTGTCGGTACATCAGGTTGACTTCCTCCTGATTATGACTACGTCCTCAACTTTTATTACGTCTCACCGCTCACTCGCTTTCCCAGCGTTCATAAAGAGACCAGCTGGAGGGCTACAGCCCTCGCTCTCTCTCCCGTTTTCACCTCTGCTCGGCCCTCTGCTTCAGCCATTAAGTGGACAAATGGGCTGCAGAGCTGCAGCTACGGTATCTATGGTTTCATGTTTTGTGACCCGCCATCCGGACCGGTGGTGTTTATGTCAAGAGAGATTTTTTATTTCAGGGGGTGGGGGATTTCTTTTGTTGTTCCTCCGAGTTGCAGAGCATCTTTGACATGAGTGATGCTGGTGGATAACTGTCCTGCTATCCCCAGCATAGCCCCCAACAGGCCCCCTTATCCCCCCCTCAGGTCTCTGCCAGCTCTCCATCCCCCCGCCCCGGCCTCCTCCCCCAGCCCCAGCTTGTAACAGCAGGCTAGGAGAGATTGGGTAAAAGCACTCGGAATTTATAACCGCTTCTTCATCCAGACTAAATATTTAGCCAGCATCCCGTAGCAGCTTACAATAACAGTCAGCGTTGGCTTGCCAGTGGCAATGCCTGGCCTGGGAAGGGGGGCTGGACTGGGGGGGAGGTTGGCCTCATCCATGCCCTCTATTCAGTGGCTTCTGCAGTTATATCATGGAAGATGATCAAATCTGTCCAAATACAACTTTATTTGAAGAGATGTTTTTACAAGCAATGTCACATAGTGCTTCACATGTGCCCAGAGATTGGCACCTGTAACCAACCTAAACCCTCACAAAGACGAGGAAAAACTCCAGGAAAACTATGGTATTTTTTTGTTTACAATTTGTCCTACCATATCAGATTTACCTACCGTAGTGCGAAACTAGAGAGCTAACCATAACCTTAACTCTTAACCTCAACCCTAACGCTGACCTTATCCTTGATGTGCCCAACCGTGGTGAACCCAGGTAGGACAGGTAGTATAACATGTTAGGACTCTTGCTATTACTCATGGGAAGGCTATGTAGCTTGCAGACAACACCAATCATCTCCCTGGCCTTGTTCCAGCGCTGAGCCAGAGGAGAACTTATTGAGGATGACGGATCATTCCCCCCAAGCTCACAGGAGCCTGATTGATCCAGAGCTGGAAGTCAGCAAGGAAAGAGGCCGTGATTGGAGGCTTGATCTCCTGGCAACCTGTCGCCGTGCCAGGGGTTTCAAGGGGCTCCGTGGTTACCGTTGCCGGGTGATTCTGGGATGTCTCACCCGACCTGGAAGGGCTCACGTCTGGGTGAGCGGTCCAGGCCTCGGTTCCAGAACATTAGCGCAGAAGCTTCTGGAATGCGGTTGCGTCATTGTTCAGCGTTCTCCTCAGAGCACTCCAGACTACAAAGTGGGATCACTCCCGGCCTCGGGGGTTTGATCGGCGCTTACCGTTTCACGGTCAGGAGACGGTCAGTGTTGTCGTAAGTAGCAGGGGGGGAGGGGGGGGGGGGTGCAGTTACAAAGTCTTATGAAAAATCGCGCTATCCAGGAACATGGAGTCCTTTTCATGTTGTTGTTGCCAGTTCAGTTTTTCGGTCTGCACCACTCAAACGTGTCTAGACAGAGAAAGTCGTGATGCCCCTCTCATGACCCACCCTCCCTCCCTCGCCCCCCTCCCTCCCCCCCCTCCCTCAGTGTGCCTGTGCTACAGAGCCGGCCAACACATCATTTGCAGCCGCTGGCCTAATGGGACCCAAGCTCAACAATGTGACTCTGTACAGTGTCACTGTAAACCAGTAAATCCCCCGGTCATAAAAGATGGGGGGCTGGGGAGGCTTGGCTGGGAACTTGAGGTTTCCAGGAGGACCAGTGGATGTGTTTAGAGGAGCGGCACTGACAGCCAGCTACAGCAGCTAGGCGCTGTGCTTTATGAGCCTGTCTTCTGGGACGTCTTTGCAGTGTGATCTGACTGCTTACCCGGACCTCCGTATATCCTCCCCCAGCAGCTTCTCCTAGTCTTCCCCCAGCCTCCACCAGCCCCTACCCCCTAACTCAGCCTCCACAGTCTTCATTCCAAACCTCCATTCCAGCTGGGAAGCAAGCAGACTCTTATGGAACAGGAAGTGGTGCTTGTCTGGTGTAAGGAATGCCAAAGACAGTGTCCGAAACATCTTGATCTGCCTCTATTTTGAGCTTGGTGGAGAAAGGAACCCCTGCAGGATAACAGACTCCTGGACTGGACCTGAGTGGGCAGGACAGAAGATGGAGGAGCAGGAGGTAGCCTGGAGGACAGACACACACACACACACAAACACATGCATTTTTACACACACACACATGTACTCAATCACACATATATATACTCTCTCACACACACTACCACTTGTTGATTTCCATGAAGGATCAGAGCAGCTGTTGGGATCTGCAGTTTGGCCGCTAGATCCTTGGAAGAGGTCAGCTCGACTCCACGACCCACTGTGTACAGAGGTCACCTTAAAGTCGCTCAGGTGTGTGTGTAGGAAAGAGAGGAGAGCAGTGAGCGGGGGATTTACAATATTTATGTAACGTTGCTCAGATAACATGTTTAGGGCTGTGGTAGATCTATATCAGAAGCTGCCCGGGATGAAACTCAATCCTGGGCTATGTCCTGAGCTTACATTTAGTCATTTAGCAGACGCTCTTATCCAGAGCGACTTACAGTAAGTACAAGGACATTCTCCCCGGGGCAAGTAGGGTGAAATGCCTTGCCCAAGGACACAACGTCATTTGACACGGCCGGGAATCGAACTGGCAACCTTCAGATTACTAGCCCAACTCCCTCACCGCTCAGCCACCTGACTCCCTGAGTTTCCCTGCCCTGCCGCCCTGGAGGAAACGTGTCCAATGCTCACTGGCATCCCGGTTGCTGTGGTTAAAATGCGCTCCATACGTATCTGCGTGGACCTACTGTCCTTTGTTTCGAATGGGTATTAGTTCAGTGGTAGAACATTTAGCTGCAGATCAAGAAGGTCAAAGGTTCAAATCCCTCTTCGAATGTTGCTTTGGATATGAAAGTTTTCCTCATAAAAACATGACCAGGATCATGTCAGCGGTTGTGGGTGAAGGTTCTGTGCTGTATCCATGTGTTTACCAGTGTGTGGAGCCCTTACTGAGTTTGTTGCACTACAGTGTAAGGTGCACTGCAAACCATGTCCCAGAGTCAGGTTTCATAACCTGGTCCTGAAGATTAACACAGGAAGTCAGTCACCACCTGCCAGCCGACACCAGGAAATGAACACATATTTAAACGTGCAGTTTAAACTGTCACATCGGAACATGGAATCAGAATAGTTTTTTTTTTGCCATGTAAGTCAACACAAACACAGGATTTACTGTGGCAGGAAGGTGCATACAATAAACATATACAGATCTAAAAAAAAAATTGTAGAAAAATACAGAATCTATAAATAAAATTGTAAAAGGCTAATACTAAAGAGCTAAACATATCCTAAAGAGCTAAACAATATACTAAAGAGCTAAACAATGTAGATATATTAGATATAAATATAAAATATGAAATGTTACAAAATTAAAATGAGAAGAGAGCTATAGAAAACCTTGTTGATGAGTATCAAATAGTTTCCATACGCCAAGTAAACAATTTCCCCTCTCCCTCCCCCCCTCTTCCTGTCCTCCTTTCCCCCTCTTCCCCTCCCTCCTTCTTCGCTGTCATGGGAGTAAGGGCAGGAACAGGGCTGAATATGTCATGTCAACAGTAATCATATCTCCCCTTGCTCCTCGGCTCAGGCTGTGGGACGAAGCTTACCTCATGTCTGTGTGTCTGACTGTGAGAGGAGAGGGCCTCCAGACTGGCCGCCACACACACACACACACACTGTTCATGTAGACCACTCATCACCAAGCTTGCGTTAGACGGCTAGGCCAGTAGGGAACAACACGCTGTTAATGTAGACCTGTTACGGCAGCCGTGTTTACTTTCTTGGCACGGAACATAGTTTGTTTTTGGTTAACATTCAAAAAATGGTGCTTCAATCCAGTATGCTGTTGTTAAAATAAAAAAATAAAAGCTTTTGCAAACTGTATCAAAAGAAATATTCCACCTTCTAAACTTTTGACTATCCCCGTGCTCCAAACTCATTTCCCAGTGCTGCAGTGTTGTAAGATAAATGGAGAGCGGGAGGGAGGGAAAAGGAGAGGTTGGGAGTGAACGTCAGAATAGAAACGATTATACAGCAGAAAATTAGCTTTGGAATTAGGTGCAAAAGCCAAGTGTCTGTGGGCTGTCCAATAGATGGCTGAGCGTGTGATAGATGCAGGGAAAGAGTGTTTTCTATCTGCAGCTCAAAGTAGCACTGTTATCTCTTTACCACAGGTTAATAACTTTACTCCACTTTGAAAGGGCTTACCACTCTGCTGGCTGGTGTCTCTCAAGACTCTCTCTCTCTCTCTCTCTCTCTGTATATGTCTCTCTACCCTTCTTCTTTCTCCTTTGCTCGGTCTCTCTGTTCCTTTATCGCTCTCTCTCATTTCTTTCTCTTTCTCTCTCCTTTCTCTCTCCTTTCTCTCTTTCTGTCCCTCCTTCCCTTCCTCTTCTCTCTACTACTTCTTTCCTTTCCATAGTTCTGCATCACCCCCCCCCACACACACACACACACACACACACGTCACCCCGACACGCAAGCACGTGGATATTCTTCCTCTTTCTCTCTGAAATGCCCCAGAACCTGCTCCTCACCCCCCATTCCGATGTACCTGCATATCAGTCAGAAGCAATGAAGCCTCAGACCCCCAGGTCGTCCAGGCTGGAGTGCTGGGAACCCGCCGTGCTCGTCTGTCTGGTGGTGATTGATGCTGCGTTACCTGGGTCTGTGCTGAGTGCTAGCAGACTGCCACGGTATGCTGTCCACATCTCAGGCCAACTCAGAGGAGCGAGGCAGAGAGGAGGCATAGCCAAGCCAGCCAGTCAAGACAGACAGCCAGTCAGCCCGCCAGCCAGCCAGCCAGCCAGCCAGTCAGCCCACCAGCCAGTCAGCCAGCCAGTCAGCCAGCCAGTCAGCCCACCAGCCAGCCAGTCAGCCCACCAGACAGTCAGCCCACCAGCCAGTCAGCCAGCCCGTCAGCCAGCCAGCCAGTCAGCCCACCAGCCAGCCAGTCAGTCAGCCCACCAGCCAGTCAGCCCACCAGCCAGCCAGTCAGCCCGCCAGCCAGTCAGCCCACCAGCCAGTCAGCCAGCCAGTCAGCCCACCAGCCAGCCAGACAGTCAGCAAGTCAGCCCACCAGTCAGTCAGCAAGTCAGCCCACCAAACCACTCACTGGGGCTATCAGCTGCTTTTCAATATTGAATCATCACCTTTGTTTAACGGTTGGTTGAGGACTTGTTAAAAACGGGATCTAAGTCCTGTCTTAAATGCTCCTCGTCCTTGGATAGGAAAACTGTTATTTCAGAAAGGTCTGTTTTGTAGTTTTGGGTATGGATGCTACAGGGACTAATGAAGAACTGATGATTACTACCAGAACATAAATCTGTGGACCTTGGCACATTCCTTCTGTTGGTGCTCCTGGTTTTGCTTTGTGTGCGTGAGAGAGAGCTTGTGTATGTGTGTGTCTGTAGATACTGTATGTAGTATGTATGAGAGAGCGTGTGTGTGTCTGTGAAACGAGCTTAGTCAGCAAGCCTGGGAGTGAGATGGTAGACTGGAAACAGCCTGTCCGCCTGAGAGACCGAGAGAGAGAGAGGCCACGAAGCCACAGAGGGAACCTGACTATAGAGCCTCTCAGTCTGGGGTCAGATGGCTGAGCGGTTAGGGAATCGGGCTATTAATCAGAAGGTTGCAGGTTCGATTCCGGCCGTGCAAAATAGGGTTGTGTCCTTGGGCAAGGCACCTCGGGGGGGAATGTCCCTGTACTTGCTGTAAGTCGCTCTGGATAAGAGCATCTGCTAAAATGAGTAAATGTAATGTGTGGATGATTTCCCCGTTAGCGCTGGAGGCCTGGAATCTGGTCCTCCTCGCTGGGTGTGCTGTAAGGCCATGGTACCCTGTCCTGACCTCCACTCTGCCTCAAAACATCCTGGACAGGGTACATCGCAGTCTTTCAAAGTACCATTCGTTCTCGATGGGAAATTCAATTTTTAGCTTGTGTGTGTGTGTGAGGTTTAGCCCGTATTAGCGGTACCCTGTGTTGTTTTTGGACAGTTCAATAGATTCCCCCCCTGGCTGAAATCTCACTTAGCCTCCATAGTGTGAGTGAAATGTGTAAGCCCAGACACGTGCACATGTAGGCCCAGACACGTGCACTACGCCAATAACCGTAGTTGCACATGCCTGTATTGATTCGCCTGCATCAGCGCTTTGTGGCGGCGCCCGCTACGTCACAATGGTACCATGTGATGTGACGGTTCGACTGACTCTGGTCACATAAGTGCCTGGGAAAGCCTTTTGGGTGAGCAAGCAGAACTCCCTTGTTTTAATGGTGTGTGTGTGTCGGCCAGGTTAGTGGTGGGGTTAGTGTCTGAGCTGGGGTGTGTGGGAGATCGCCTTGTGACGATCGCTGATGTGGGAGATTTGGGTTGGGTCGTAACAAACATCCCGTTTTAAGGTTGTTGAACTTGCCAAGGTAAACTCCCGAGGTCTGAGCTCTTCCCCAGAGGTGTGTGGAAGACGAGCCGTCTGTGGTGCTCCTAGACTTGACACTAAGAGGCGCTGGGTTGTAGAGTTAAGCCTAGCACGGTGTTTGGAGAGGAAATGGGAACCGTATGTTGTCTGAAAGACATGGAGCGTGAAACGGTCTTTATGTTCCTTTCAGTGGACCAGGCCTCTGGTGGTGAAGGAACCCGCTTAGAAGAGCCTGAGGGTTCTCATGACTTGGTAGTAGCTGAAAGCCCAGCTAGCTAACTGATACCCCAGAAAGCTAGCTAGCTGGTTGCCCAGAAAGCTAGCTAGCTGGTTGCCCAGAAAGCTAGCTAGCTGGTTGCCCAGAAAGCTAGCTAGCTGGTTGCCCAGAAAGCTAGCTAGCTAGCTGGTTGCCCAGAAAGCTAGCCAGTGGATAGCTCAGTGTGCTAGCCGATAGTCTAGCAAGCTAGCATTTAAACTCCTCAGTCTGGGTACCTCTCACAGACCACTGTTTTTGTAGGCCACCAAGATTGCTCATCTCTTGTTTTGACCTTTGACCCCTCCCTCCTCTTAGGTCCACACCAAGTTCCACTGTCGCCAGGCCCACGATCCAGGATCGGACCCTTCCTGTCTGGCGTTCTCTTACGACGGGACCACGCTGGCTTCTCGTGGAGGTACGAACCACCTGACCCCCTGCTGGAAGCCTGCAGTCCTGTGTGTGTGTTTGCGTGTGTGTTTGTGTGTGTGTGTGTGTTGGAGCCGTTCCTCTGCACCCAGTCCGTCGCAGGCCTTCAGGGGACCTGTAACGTCTGAAGAATGATCCAGAACTTCTGTTGTTTCAGCGGGAAAAGAGCTCATCCCAACTTACACACACACGCACACACACACTTACTTACACTCCGAGCGCAAAGACAGCCACCATCAGCAAGAGCTGTGCAGTAGCATGCAGGCATCCACATTCTGGTTCCCAGAGGTTTCCCTCCCTGGGTGTTCCAGGCTGCCCCCTGAACTGAATGGCTTACTGGCAGGGTTCCTGTTACTGGCTGGCCCCCTGTTTGGCTTACAGGCAGTCTTGTGCTCAGATCCTGGTGATGAATCACCCCTCTGGGCTCCACTATCCTCCAGCACGTTATATCTCCTGGACGGTTAATAACATGAAACTGTCTGTCTGAAACAGTCGTATGGATTGATCTACCGTAGGACTGTATAGCATTAACCCCTGTATAGCATTACAAGTTAAGCATTAGCTTAACTTCTCTAACCCTATAGGGATAAGTCAGGGGTAGAACATTTCACTGCAGTGGAAGAAGTTACAGGTTCAAATCCCCCCGTACAACACACAGTTTTAGATAAGTTATTAATAACAGATAATAACATTATTAAGATAATGAATACATAATAATGCATGTCGCTTGTCAATTGTAGGAGCACTATTAAAAGCGTCTTCTAAATGGATAAAATATCCTCCTAAAAAAGTGCATATTATTGCCACTAAGCATGGGGTGGCAGATTAGGGTTCATGAAACTTGAATGAATCACCAGCCAACGTTCCTTCCCAAGGTTTCTTCAATTTTTTCTCCTGCAGTGAGTTTTTCTGGGAGTTTTTCCTTGTCTTCCTTGAGGGTTTAGGTTGGTTGAGGGGCAGTTCTATGGGCGTATGTGAAGCCCTCTGTGACCCTCTGTTTGCGTGTAAAAAGGGCTATACAAATACATTTTGATTTGATTTGATTCCTCCTCCCCAGGCGATGACACCCTGAAGACCTGGGACATCCGTAGCTTCAAGAAGCCTCTGAACGTAGCCACTGGTCTGGCCACCGTCTTCTCCATGTGAGTACCTCAGTTCTGGGCACTCGATTCCCCGATGCAGGGTCCCTGGATGGTGGTTAAGATGGAGGTTGAAACCGTTAAGGAACGCGTTGGTGGGGCGTCCGGTAGCTCAATGGGTAAGAGCGTGTACCAGCGAAACCAGGGGTCTGGATGTCGAATAACTCTCAGGCTTTCTTCCACACCCTCTCTCCCTGCATTCTTGTCTCTCCAACTGACGCATCAATAAATAAATCCCCAAAAAAGCCCCTAAAAACTGCCCCTCCCACCCCAAAAAATAGGTATCGGTCACACCTGTGTCCTTGTCTGGCCCCGCCCCCACAGGACAGACTGCTGCTTCAGCCCCGACGACAAGCTGCTGGTGACGGGGACATCTGTGAAAAAGGATGAGGGCAACGGGAAGCTGGTGTTCTTCGACAGGACCTCCTTCCAGAAGGTCTACGAGATCGAGGTGACCAACGCGGTGAGTAGCTCCCCCGACGTCCACCTCACAGCAGGCCTCCTGTGCTCGCAGCCGTTGGGTTCAAACAGGTCCGGAATATTCTATCCGGCTGGGCGATCTGGAATATTCTAACCTGCTGTACGTCCAAGAATATTAAACCACTCAGTTCTTTCTGGATTGTTAACGTTTCACCCAGAAGTATGTTCCAGAATATGAATATTCTTCTCAGCTGTACGTTCTGGAATATTCTGCCCAGCTGTACGGCCCTGAATATTAATATTCTACCCAGCTGTAAGGTCCGGAATATTCCAAACAACAATCTTTCATTCAAACACCTCATGCTGTAACTGCTGTGAATATGTCCTGGCCGACTCCATCTAAGTTTCCCTGCAGGAGCGAGGCTTTCTCTGATCTCTCTCGCAGGCAGGAAGTCTTGTCTGTTCAGATTTGACTGAGCTTTAGGGTAATTTCTTTAATCTTCCATTTAACCAGAGCTGGATTATCCCAAGGGATTAAAGTCACTATACCACTGTACCGGCAGGGGGGAGGTCAGCCCAAAGAATTTCTGATCTGAACTCAATTAGTAGGGTCTGATGCTGTGTGCACCGAATGCCAAACACAATCAGTGCTTCCTGTAGTCAAGCAGAGCTCAATTAGTCGGGGCTTGTGTAACAAAGGCCAACCACACTCGTCTGTAGTCCATATTGGAACCTGCTCTGTTTTGAAAGACGTTTGCTGACTAAGTGCAAGACCACACCACTGTTATGATAATGTGTGCTTGGAAATCCCACCTGATTACTAGCCCGGCCTATCCAGGAAAACATGACTTGAGGCTTCACTAATATAATTCAAGCCATGTTTTTGCACTTAGACCCCAGTCGTGAGCCAGTATATGTAGCGTGTGATTCGATAGGGCCCAGTGACAGCCTGGAGCTTCCCGACAGAAGTGTGTGGTGTCTAGTGTGGCCACCTGTGCTGGTAGGGTTGGGTCTCTGAGGGGAGGAACGTAGCCCTGTAGTGCTGAGTAAACGCTGCGGTTTGGGAGCAGCCTGGTTCTGTTTCAGTGCCTGGAGAACTGGTAGACACAGCCAGGAGGGGAGAGACACAGAACTGGGGGAGGGACAGACGGATGGAAACGGGGGAGAGACTCAGAGCTAGAGAGAGAGAGAAAGAGAGGTGGGGGTGGGTGGGGGCGGGGGGTGAGAGACTTAAAAAGGAAGCGAAAAAAGAGCGATCTGGAGATGGAGAGAGAGTGCTGAAGAGAGAGATCTTCACCAGGAGAGAGAGCTCAGCCAAGACAGAGATAGGAGAGAGAGACCTCAGCCAAGACAGAGATAGGAGAGAAAGACCTCAGCCAAGACAGAGATAGGAGAGAGAGACCTCAGCCAAGACAGAGATAGGAGAGAGAGACCTCAGTAAGGAGTACTGTACACACACACAAACACATACACTCATACAGCATACACGTACACACACACACTGAACACACACACACACACATGCTACTCACTCACACACATGCTGGGCTGTCCTGCTGACTGGGAGACAGCTTAGTCCACCATCACTGGTAGAACATGCTATTAGCAGCTGGATGCAGGACAGGTTGACCCTCTTCTTACTTTCTCTCTTTCCTTTCATCTTCAGCTCTCTCTCACCCTCTCGCTCTACCTCTCTGCATTTAGAGTGTATCTGTAGTCATAACAGTGAGATCTGACAGAGTTTAATGGCTTCTAACTCAGTCTCTCTCATCCAAGTCTGACAGTTTCTCATGGGAGATCCAGATTGCGTGTGTGAGAATTAATGTGTGTATGACTGTGTTGATGTGTGTGTGGATGAGTGCGTGTGTGTGTATGTATAAGTGTGGATGTGTATGTGTGTGTGTATATGTATAAGTGTATATGTGGATGAGGGTGTGTGTGTGTGTGTGTGTATAAGTGTATATGTGGATGAGGATGTGTGTGTGTGTGCATGTCTGCCTGGTTGGTGGTGGTGGTGGGGGAGGTAGAGTCTAGGCTGTGTGGACTCCCTCACCCGGCCAGGTGGCTGCCGTCTCCCCATCAGCCTGCCTGCCTGGCACGGCCCGGGAGCCTTGTCTAAGTGCACATCCCTGTACACTCACCCCTCCTTCCTCATCTGATAAGCCGGACTTCGAGGCGGTTTGTTTTCTATTCCAAGTGCTGGACGTGCACTCAGGAGACCTGACGAATGAGCTATTTACTGTGTTTACCCCTGCCGTCCCCCTTAAAGGTAGAGCATTTAAGTGCCGTCTTTATGAAGTGGTGGACCAGGACGGTTAGGGAAAGCAGGCCCACTAATCATGTCTGACTAAACAGTCCTGTGTGACCCTGGGGTTGAGGGCTGGGCTGGGCTGGGCTGGGGAGGTGTACTAGCTGGCCCCGTGTACTAGCTTGTCTTGTGTACTAGTTTGGTCTGTGTCCTAGCATTTACATTTAGTCATTTAGCAGACGCTCTTATCCAGAGCGACTTACAGTAAGTACAGGGACATTCCCCCGAGGCAAGTAGGGTGAAGTGCCTTGCCTAAGGACACAACGTCATTTTTTGGCCGGGGGATCGAACCGTCAATCTTCTGATTACTAGCCCGATTCCCTAACCGCTCAGCCACCTGACTCCCCTAGCAGGGTCTATGTACTTGTGCGTTGGTACGTGTTTAAGTGAGATATGAAAAGCTTGATAATCCCTTTATCAGTTGGACAGAGTGATGGACAGTTGTTCCCAGGGCCCAGCCATCTTGTTTGCAGCGTTTTCTAGATCTCTCTAAATCATCAATTACTCCACCACATGGTCATCAGGACAGATTAAGCCTCGGCTGTCCCGTGCACTCAATCACCCTACAGAGCTGTGTGTGTGTGTGGTCATCCTCGCATACGCATTACTGTACACTGTGTGTGTGTGTAGGGGTGTGTTTCTTTGTCTTTATGTGTGTGAGACCCACAGCCATGGGATGCTGAACAGCTGGGAGATAAGCAGCTTTCACCCCGAGTTACATCCCCTCTCCATTCCAGCCCTGGTGCCCCAGCCTCAGCCCCAACCTCACCCCCCAGCCCCGACCCTGGCCTCAGCCCCTGTCCAGCCCCCACAGCGCTGCCCTGATCCACTTGCAGAGGCAGAGCACGCCATACTCTCTCTCACACACACACACACACACACACACACTCCTCACACTAACATTCAAACTGGAGTTTTTGTGTAATCGTGAAGCATCAATCACTTGTTATCTTGGGATCAGGTTATCCCTTCAGGATAGATGGTCAACTGGACCAGAAAGATCTCCAAATCCCCTCCTATGTTTCAAAGAGGATCACACGCAGACACTCTCTTTGTCTCACACACACACACACAGTCGTGTGAGGCATCAGAGAGTTATGTGTCCTTATCCATTAGGGCTCTTTGTTAGAGAGGGGCCTTGTAGAGGGAAAACCATGGCTGTGTGTGTGTGGGGGGG
Source organism: Osmerus eperlanus (assembly GCF_963692335.1). NCBI lineage: Eukaryota > Metazoa > Chordata > Actinopteri > Osmeriformes > Osmeridae > Osmerus > Osmerus eperlanus. Next base: position 15,658,313 of record NC_085031.1, read on the forward strand.
GGAGAGGATTTAGTCTACGTGCTCAACTAGCCCCCATGCACGACACTTTGGCATCACAGCAGGTCTCACACACACACACACACACACTGCTATATATATATAGTAGCGCTGGTTGTACAGTGCCATGGTATTGGTCCCAGCCACACGCGTGCACTAGTCAGGATGAGTGTGGTCATGTTCCGCCCTGGCAGAGGGCCAACTGGCACACACAGTCTGAGAGAAGCAGGCCTCCACCTGACAACCAAATATGGTCAAGCACAGGAGAGAGAGAGAGAAGGAGAGAGACATAGATGAATGCAGAGAAAGAGGTAGAGAGAATGAGGGAGAGACTAAGGGAGAGACAGAGAGAGAGAGAGACACAGAAAGAAAGGGAAAAAGAGTAGAGAGAGAGAGAGAGAGAGAGAGGGGAAGACTTGGACTGTTAGAAACACATCCCAGGTCCTAGTGTCAGACTGAAAGGCAGGTGGCTGTATTGAATGAATGAATGAATGTGTGTGTCTTCCTCCAGAGTGTGGTCCGCTGCCTGTGGCACCCCAAGCTGAACCAGATCATGGTGGGGACAGCAAACGGCCTGGCCAAGGTCTACTACGACCCTGTCAAGAGCCATAGGTGAGAGGTGGTGGGTGTGTGTGTGTGGGGGTGTGAGGAGGGGGTGTGAGAGGAGTATACGTGTGTTTGTGTGTGTGAGAGGAGTGTGTGTGTGTGAGAGGAGTGTGTGTGTGTGTGGGGGGGGGTGAGGAGGGGGTGTGAGAGGGGTATATGTGTGTGTGTGTGTGTGAGAGGAGTGTGTGTGTGTGTGAGAGAGGAGTGTGTGTGAGAGGAGTGTGTGTGAGAGGAGTGTGTGTGTGTGGGGGGGGGGGTGATAGGAGTGTGTGTGTGTGAGAGGAGTGTGTGTGAGTGTGAGAGGAGTGTGTGTGTGTGTGAGAGGAGTGTGTGTGTGTGTGAGAGGAGTGTGTGTGTGTGAGAGGAGTGTGTGTGTGTGTGAGAGGTGTGTGTGAGAGGAGTGTGTGTGTGTGTGAGAGGAGTGTGTGTGTGTGTGTGTGAGAGGAGTGTGTGTGAGTGTGAGAGGAGTGTGTGTGAGTGTGAGAGGAGTGTGTGTGTGTGAGAGGAGTGTGTGTGTGGGAGGGTGGGGTGAGAGGAGTGTGTGTGGGGGGGGTGGGGTGAGAGGAGTGTGTGTGAGAGGAGTGTGTGTGAGAGGAGTGTGTGTGTGTGTGAGAGGAGTGTGTGTGTGTGTGTGAGAGGAGTGTGTGAGTGTATAACTTCCTGCTCTGCGTGCAGGGGTGCTAAGCTGTGTGTGGTGAAGAGCCAGAGGAAGGAGAGGATAGCTGAGACCCTGACGCAAGACTACATCATCACGCGTAAGTGTCCACACACACACACACTGTCATCACCCTGATGGAGGTCAGAACTCACTTGGTAGCTGTCCTCCTGGGGAGTGTGTTATGAAGACACTAGATGTTCACCTTCTGAACTCACCTCTTCCTCCTCGTTCTGCTAGACTGACCATTTTACACTTCCTCCAGTTATGGCAGCGGGCAATTACTGGAGCAATTTAGGTTAAGTGCCTCTCAAGAGCTCTCCAGCACTCTGTCCACCTTGAACCAGGAACCATCTGTCCAACGCAGCTACCATACACATGCTCCTGGAAACACACACACACACACACAGACTCTTTCACACACATATACTGAGACACTCTCACACACACACAGCTTCTCACGCACAGCGGATTCTCAAACACACACACACACACACTGGACCAAAACACACCCTAGCATCAGGGCTCTGCGTGATCAGGAGATGGGAGAGTGTCAGGCAATCAGAAATGTCTTTCAAACACACACAGTTAAGTGGTCCCACACAGAATTAAGTGGTCACACATTCACACACACACACACGTCAGGCTTTGTTTTGGATCGAGTAGTCACGCCTGCTTACACCCTCTTTGACACCCTCACTCTCTCTCACACACACACGCGCGCGCGCGCACAGTGTTGGCTGTATTCACTGCTGTCACGGGTCCATTAGCTGATGGTGTGGGATGAGGGGTGAAAAGATGGTCTGCCAGAGGGCAGCATGCCACACACACACACACACTCTCTGACCCTACACACACACACACACACACACTCACCACACACACTCTCTGACCCTACACACACACACACACACACACTCACCACACACACTCTCTGACCCTACACACACACACACTCTTACCACACACACACACACACACACACACTCTCTCTGACCCTACACACACACACACTCTTACCACACACACACACACACACACACACTCTCTCTGACCCTACACACACACACACACTCTTACCACACACACTATGTAACACGTCACACACACAGCAGTCACGCCAGGAACAGCCACCTTTCCCGCCCTGCCGGCGTGCTGGACAGTGAAGACACACACACACACACACACACACACCCTTAACCCACTCTTCACACAGGTCATGAGTATTTCTCTCCTCAGTTTATGCAAACACACACACACACTTAACCCCACTGCCCTCCAGCACAGTGTGTACGCTCACACGCATGCTCACACACACACACGCTCACACACACACAGTAAACCCATCCACCTTCTTCACAGCCCACGAGTCCCTGCACAGTGTGTACGCTCACACGCATGCTCACACACACACGCTCTGTGAAGCACGGAGACAGACTCCAAGAGAGCAAGTAAGCCAAAGGCTTTTAATAGGGAGTCAGGTGGCTGAGCGGTTAGGGAAGCGGGCTAGTAATCTGAAGGTTGCCAGTTCGATTCCCGGCTGTGCAAAATGACGTTGTGTCCTTGGGCAAGGCACTTCACCCTACTTGCCTCGGGGAGAATGTCCCTGTACTTACTGTAAGTCGCTCTGGATAAGAGCGTCTGCTAAATGACAATCTAAATCTAATAGCACCTTTTGGTACAAAACAAAAACAGTAAGGAAAACAGAGTTATGTCTGTGTGTCTCTTCTTCTTCAAGGGTCTTTGCCTCTGGCCCTCCTGGCTCATTTGTTGGGTCTCTTCTCTCCTTACGGCGAGTCTGTGTAGCATAAAAACCACGTCAACCAACATATCAGCCCTTTTTGTCCCCTTCTGTACTCACCAGGAGTGGGGTAGACGAGCAACAGGTGTGCCTCGTTGAGGCTTTGCTTCGGTAACGAGGCCAACGGGCTGCCAGGCCCACGGCTGACAAGGCCCCCTTGTCACAGCTCTCACACACACGCTCACACACACACAGTAAACCCATCCACCTTCCTCACAGCCCACGAGTCCCTGCGCAGTGCGTGTTCACACACACGCTCACACACACACACACACGAGGTCCTCACCTCCTCCACGCGTGTCCACAGCACCAGCTTCCCTGGCCACCTGTCCTTGATTGGCCGATTCACACACCCTGGACCAGGACCCATTGTGGCACGGCACGGCAACCAATCAACGTGCATTATGGGATGTCATTGCCGTGTGACGCACGCTGGAAAGTCACAGAGGACAGGAAGCTGGGTAACGGGCCAGTGAGAGAGGAGAGGGAAGCTGTTAACAGTAACCTTTTTGCCTAATGCAGTGTGGAGGAGATGAAGGAGCAGTGGATAGTGACAACACTGCAGCTGGATGGAAAATCACTCACTCGAGCTCGCGTGTGTGTGTCTCTCCTCTCGTTCTGTTCTCTCTCTCCTCTCTTGCCGTCTATATACGTTTTCTCTCCTCTCTCCTTCTCTTCTCTCCTTTCCTCCCACTCCATTCTCTTTACTTTCTCTATTTCTCTCTCTCTTTCTCTGTCTATGTTCTCTCACACACAGACGCAGGTGTACACACACACACACACACACACACCACAGACACACACACACCACAGACACACACACACACACACCACAGACACAACTGGGTTCACACACACAATACCCCTTTCTCCCTCCCTTTATTCCTCTCTTTCTCGCTCGCTCTCGCTCGCTCTCTCTCACACACACACACACACACACACACACCCATCTCCTCCAGTGTTCCGGGACAGAGCCTTCGGGCTGTGTGGTGAAGGGGAGGAGGAGGAACACAGAGAGAGAGAGCGTGATAACTATCCTGCTCACACAGGGGTCAGGGCCATGGCATGGGGGGGGCGCTGGGGCGCGTGTGTGTGTGAGCATGCGTACCTAAAAGGGTTTGTCATTTCAATGTTGTGTGTGTGTGTGCATGATTACCTAAAAGTGTCATTTCAATGGTGTGCGTGTGTGTGGGTGTGACTGTGCATGCATACCTAAACTCACTACAATGCCGTGTGTGTGTGTGTGTGTGTGTGTGTGTGTGTGTGTGTGTGTGTGTGTGTGTGTGTGTGTGTGTGTGTGTGTGTGTGTGTGTGTGTGTGTGTGTGTGTGTGTGTGTGTGTTCCCCCTCCAGCCCACGCCCTGCCCATGTTCCGCGAGGCTCGCCAGCGCAGCACCAGGAAGCAGCTGGAGAAGGATCGCCTGGACCCCATGAAGTCCCACAAACCTGAGCCCCCTGTGTCTGGACCAGGTAACACACACTACACACACACACACACATCAGGTAACACACCTCACATACCTGGTCTACCTGCTCTACTAGCCTTGGACCAGCCTTGGTCTCAGGGTTCCTTCCATAGGGTTCCTACTGCTCCATGCCAGGCCATGTACAACATGCCTAACAGAGACCTTTCTGGACTGACCTGTCTGCTAGACTCACCATCTGGCTCCATCACACACACACACACACACACACACAGTTAATAAGGCAAGGTGCTGCACAACATGTCCTGAATGAATCCCAGCTGGTCGTTGTTAGACCTGTCTGTGTCTGACTATAGCATCACGACTCAGTCACCTCTGCATAGATAACAGCATGATTACGACTATTACCTCCGGACTGTATACACTAGAGGAAGAGAGAGAGGGGAAGAGAGATGATGAGATAGGGCAGGAGAGAGAGGAAGAGAGATGATGAGATAGGGCAGGAGAGAGAGGAAGAGAGATGATGAGAGGGTGGGGGAGAGAGAGCAAGAGAGATGATGAGAGAGGGCGGGGGAGAGAGAGCAAGAGAGATGATGAGAGAGGGTGGGGGAGAGAGAGCAAGAGAGATGATGAGAGAGGGCGGGGGAAAGAGAGCAAGAGAGATGATGAGAGAGGCGGGGGAGAGAGGAAGAGAGATGATGAGAGAGGCGGGAGAGAGAGAACTAGATAGGAAGAGACAGAAAGAGTAATAGAGAGAGTGTGTGTGTGTGTGTGTGTGTGTGTGTGTGTGTGTGTGTGAGCTGAACATAAATACTCTCTCTACACCCTGTATGATGGTTTCCCTAACGTTCCTGTGCGTGTGTGGTGTGTGTGCGTGTGTGGCTAACCCGTGTTCCCGTGCTCAGGTCGTGGCGGGAGGGTAGCAGCTCATGGAGGGACCCTGTCGTCCTTCATCGTGAAAAACATCGCCCTGGACAAGACGGATGACAGCAACCCCCGTGCTGCCATCCTGCGCCACGCCAAGGAGGCCTCCGAGAACCCCTACTGGGTCGCCCCGGCCTACAAGGAGTAAGAACACACATATATTTACATTTAGCAGACGCTCTTATCCAGAGCGACTTACAGTAAGTACAGGGACATTCCCCCCGAGGCAAGTAGGGTGAAGTGCCTTGCCCAAGGACACAACGTCATTTGGCACGGGCAGGAATCGAACCAGCAACCTTCTGATTAATAGCCTGATTCCCTAACCGCTCAGCCATCTGACCCCCATATATATATATATGCACACATACATATACACACAGTATATATACACACACACACGTATACATGAATGGACACACAGTGAGGACACAGACAGTGTGCAGGAAAGTGTAGTTCATGGTGTTACACACACAGTCACACACTCTGTGCTGGATAGAGAGGGTGTGAGGGGGGCTGGGGGAGAGGGAGAGAGAGTTATGTCCTCTCCTTGACTCACCCTAAGACAGATGTTGCATTGTAATCACTGCTCAGGACCAAGTGATGACATGGAGAAATGGTTTAATCTGCTCCCTCCCTCTCTGTTTTATGTCTCTTCCATCATCCCTCTCTCTCTCCCTCATTTCCTCCTTCATATTCTCTGTTCCTCTCTCCTACACTCTCCCCCCTCCCTCTCTCTCCTACTCTCTCTCCCCCCCTCTCTCTCCCCTCCTCTCTCTCCCTCTCTCTCCCCCCTCCCTCTCCCCCCTCCCTCTCTCTCCTACTCTCTCTCCCCCCTCTCTCTCCCCTGTCCCTCTCTCTCCTACTCTCTCTCCCCCCCTCCCTCTCCCCCCTCCCTCTCTCTCCTACTCTCTCTCCCCCCTCTCTCTCCCCCCTCTCTCCCCCCTCTCTCTCCCCCCTCCCTCTCTCTCCTACTCTCTCTACCCCCTCTCTCTCCCCCCCTCTCTCTCCCCCCCTCTCTCTCCCCCCTCCCTCTCTCTCCTACTCTCTCCCCCCCTCTCTCTCCCCCCTCCCTCTCTCTCCTACTCTCTCTCCCCCCTCCCTCTCTCTCCTACTCTCTCCTACTCTCTCTCCCCCCTCTCTCTCCCCCTCCCTCTCTCCTACTCTCTCTCCCCCCCTCTCCCTCTCTCCCCCCTCCCTCTCTCTCCTACTCTCTCTCCCCCCTCTCTCTCCTACTCTCTTTCCCGTCTCCCTCTCTCCTTCGTTATTTTTTCTCTCTCTCCCTCTGTCTACTCTGTCTGTTAAAAGACTAGTAATTAAAAGACTTGTATTATTTAACTGTACTGTGTGTGTGTGTGTGTGTGTGTGTGTGTGTGTGTGTGTGTGTGTGTGTGTGTGTGTGTGTGTGTGTGTGTGTGTGTGTGTGTGTCCTATCAGGACCCAGCCTGAGCCAGTGTTTGCTGAGGAAGAGGAGGAGGATGAAGAGACAGAGAACGAACCAGAGTGGAAGAAACGCAAGATCTGAGAAAGACCGCAGCTAAGCCTGTGTATTTGTGTGTGTGTGCGCGTGTGTGTTTGTGTATGCATACTTTAATGGAATTTTCCATTATTACGTTTTTTTTTGTCTTTTCAAAATGATATAGCTTCTATATGAAAGCCCACATGTGACAAAGATTATCTTTGTGTTTTTTACTTTGATCATTATGTTTTTATCTCTGGGAAGCATGTGGAGGTCAGATGATCCAAGCACAGGCTTGGGCTGCTGGTCAGTGGCTGTTGAGTTGTGTGTCCAGCCAGCGTACTCGTCCCTGGGTGAAGATGTTGTCAGACAAACTTCTCCAAGTAAACTACTTCTATTTTACAACATAGCCTAGATCATTTTACATAAGCTGGACAAAATGCGTGCTCCTTGTAAATGTGCCCTGAATAAAAGAACATTTTTGATGAAAATGCGGTTTTATTTTAATATTTTGTAGTCTCTCTGCCGTCGATTCTTACAACATCGTCCTCTGCTGGGTTAAGAAGCATGGTGAGTCATGGTGATGAGTAAATATTTATTTAGATGTTTCTGTTGTTGCGCAGTTTCACTTGTAGGACTTTCTAAATATTGATGAGGAAAGAGGAGATCTCGTGTGTGGATTTATGAATGTCTCTGCTTCCAAACGGCATATTTGACATTTTAGTCATTTGGTCTCTTGTACCAAACCAGTGTCCAATGAGGTTGTTCCATTAAAGGATGAAGAACAGACACATTTCACAATGCTAAGTGGCAGAACAGAACAGGACATAGCAAGGTAGAATATTCAAAAACAAAACATGGCAGAATAGAGCATTGGTTAATCATCCAAACAGGAAACATTGCTTTTGAAAGCTTGTTTGAGAGATCCTGCTGGTCTTAACCCTTGTGTTATCTTCGGGTCAGTCTGACCCATCAGTCATTGTGACCCACCGTCATATTGCGACAACTTTACCGCATACAAAAACAAAGTGAAGCATTTTCTTTTAACCGTCGGGCTTTCTCAGACCCCCCACATTGCGAAGGTTAAAAGAAAATGATTTTTATTTGTTTTTGAATTGGGTGGTGGGGGGGGGGGGGGGGTGGTGCTATCAAATCTCACGCCAAGGTTTTTGGAAAAGTTGGCAGCCCTGCTCCTCTGTGATCGGAGGTTGTGTCACCTGGCAGTTCGTGTGTCACCTGGCAGTTCTTGTGTCACCTGGCAGTTCTTGTGTCACCTGGCAGTTCGTGTGTCACCTGGCAGTTCTTGTGTCACCTGGCAGTTCGTGTGTCACCTGGCAGTTCTTGTGTCACCTGGCAGTTCTTCACACCCCAGTGTTGAAAACTTTTGAGCGGTTAGGGTTAGACCTTTCGACCTTTTCCAGAAAATAAGCCGGACTGACACAAAGTTTGCTTACACAAAGTACAGTCATTGAGCAAAGTCTCTGGTCTTATAACCTTAGCGTGAGAGAGGGAAAAGCAACATGCAGGTAAACAACATTGATGCCATGTTTGTGCTTTTTACAATCCTTTATTATGATCCAACAGGATATAGTTCAGTGATGGAGCATTTGACTGCTGATCATGAGGTTGCAGGTTTAAATCTCCCCCATATGTTTTGGATAAAAGTGTCAGAAAAATAAGCACATTATTATTATTATCATTATTTCTGCAGATCAAATGTGTCCAGGAATGTGTGGTCTCTGCCAAACCAATTACCGCCATTCTGCAGTCGTTTCAGACCAGGGTTTTTGAAAAGACAAACTCGGCACGTGTTGCCTTCAGTTGTGTTGTCGTCGTCACGCTAAGATGCCTTAGCAGGCTACATCATGCTAACATTTCTTAGCATGCTCCGTCATGCTAACATTTGCTAACGTTTTCTTTCGATTTTTTTTGTTGTAAACCTTTCAAAACTTTTTTTCACTTTTTTTTTTTTCTTGTTGCCTTCTGCCTTGCTCCATAATAGCTTTGTAGACAATTTTACATTTGTTGTGCGTGATAGCCAGGAAATGATAAAAGGTGCGCAATGACAAGAAATAATCTGGATTCTGACCACCAGTTTACCAGGACCAAGCTTCCAGCGCCCTGAAATCCTCCAATAAGAGGCTGCGTTAGCGTAGCCAGCCCCAGGCCCTAATCCTGGCCAAAATATTCCCAGTGGTCATGTCATCAGCCAGGCCAGCATAGTCTGTTTCCCAGACTGGAATGCCGGAATGTTGGAATGCCGGAGTGGGTGATGTCACAGTCCATCCGTGTTCAGAGTAGTCATCATCATCATCCATGTCCTGTAGGCCGGGGGAGGGGGGGGGGGGGGGGGGAGTGTTGTGATTTGTGTTGTACAATCCCCCTGTGTGGGGGCGGGGTCAAATATTTCCCAATTCCTTCGCCCACACCTCATCTCCACCCCTCATCCCCACCTCTCAACCCACCCCCAATCCCTATACCACACCTCCACCCCTTTCACCCACACTTCTCCCACCTCTACCCCAATGCCACACACCTATCCCCCCCCCCCCCATCCTCTGAGACATTTCCCCCCAAGATCGAGCGCTCGATGCCGGGTTCAGACCACGGTATCTGCCAGCCGTATTGTCCCCTGGTCCAGTCCAGTAAGGAGTCAGGTGGCTGAGCGGTTAGAACATCGGGCTAGTAATCAGAAGGTCGCTGGTTCGATTCCCGGCCGTGCCAAATGACGTTGTGTCCTTGGGCAAGGCACTTCACCCTACTTGCCTCGGGGGAACGTCCCTGTACTTTCTGTAAGTCGCTCTGGATAAGAGCGTCTGCCAAATGACTAAATGTAATGTAATGTCCCCCCAGATGGGCTTCTGAAATCAGAGCTTTCCCCCTGTGTGTCCCCCCTGGGAGAACCAGATAACACATAAACCTGCGTGTGTGTGTTTACACACACACTGGCAGCAGGGTTCCATACACCCCAGTTGTCTCAGCCTCCGCCCTCTTCTCATCTGCGTTTACATATCTGCTTGGAACATTCTGCTTGAGTGCCTGGATTTACAGCTCCGTGTCGCTTTTCATCCAGCTTTTGTTTAGTGTTCAGCCCTGGGCTGCTTTTCAGGAATGTACAACAAGAGGGAGTGGAGCTCTGGAGAGACTGCTCTCTAATCCATACCTACACACACCTAATGCATACACACTTACACCTAACACACACCTACACACAGTTACTTATACACAAGTGCAGACACATATGCACAGCTGCACTCACCTACAGTAAGCACACCTACACGTACACACCTATACGTAAACACTTACACGTACACACGTACACACGTACACGCCTACACGTACACACCTACACGTAAACACTTACACACGTACACGCCTACACGTACACGCCTACACGTACACACCTACACGTACACACCTACACGTACACACCTACATGTACACACCTACACGTACACACCTAAACGTACACACCAATGCACATCTACACACTTACGAATACATACACCCACAGCTACACACACGTACAACCTCTAAAACACACCTGCACACACACCTATGCAACACCTACACACCCCTACAACCGCTAACACACACACGCCCCTGAAATTCCATCTAGTGCACCTGTTTTGTTCTCTGACAAGGACGAGATCATGGCACAGCCACACATGTTTAATAGAAACAAGTTTAATTCTGTAAAAAGTTTATAAAATGAATAATTGTACAAAAATAAAGTTTGTCGAGAGCTTTGGTTCAGTAACACAAAACAAGTGTGACGACATGACAGTTATTTCACGGAGGCGGTGACACAACACGTGCTGGCGACAAAGCAGCTTGATCCCAAGAGCAACGTTGTTACAAGGGGCAGAGACAGACTGTGGTACGCGGCACCCTCCGCTTTTTTTCTCTCTATCGGAGATCGATAAACGAAGTCGCTGCCTTGACGCTCCGTCTACGCGCGGTTAGCTCACCGACACTGGCCGAGGAACGAGCGCACGGTAGGACGGCAACGCTTCGCTGAGAAAACAGTCCTGTCGCTCCGTTTACATAGTTGTTTTTATTTCGTTTTTTCTGAATTCCAAATCCCTGTACCTATGAGAAGTATTTAGTTTCTTGCCAGGCCAATACTGTACTGTAAGTAAGAATATGTTCTTAAATGGACTGGCCTGGTATAATAAAGGTAGAAAAAAAAATATATATAAATAACTTGATGAAGATAGAGAGGGCTAGTGGTCACATGGGTGTCAGGGGGATGCTGGGAAATCTGTCTGCACTTTCTCATCTGATAGGGACCAGCACACAAATCATAGCTGAAGAAAGAAGTTCCAATTGATGAAGTATGCTGTGATAAGGAGCAGGTGGGGCCCTACTGTGATTGGCCTAAATTCATCTTGTTGGATTTGTTGTGTGTGAGGTGGAGGATTACCCAGTAAAGCTGGCTTGCATGCTGCTGGAAGAGCACTATATTCTAGTCCGTAATCCATGCTAACAATCAAGGCCTACCTCAGAGCTCTCGAAGGTTTCACTTTAGAGCTGTTCTACAAACAACGGACGTCGTAACAACCCGAAGAAAAACATTCACAACCATTTCCAAACTCTTCTCCTCAGTCTGTTCGGTCCTGTTTCAGTACTTCGCTGTTCGTGGGTTCCTGTTCTGGCCACGTTGCTTTCCTCTCAGCTCAGAACGCTGTTACCCCTCCTCGGGCCCCTCTCTCAGTATTGTCACAAACAACGTCTGTCAGCTCTGCTTTGTCTGGTTCTTAAGACATTTACCTCAGCCTGGCTAAAACGAGCCAGAGCCAGATCTTCATTAAATGGTCTTAAGCGCTGGGGTGCCTCATCCACAAGGACTAGCTGGTTAAGCCTGCCGTTAGGGGATCGCTTTCAACCCCCAGATCAGGGAGACGGACCTGTCTGTCAGGCTGGAGACTGGGGGGCCATCTCAGGAACGCTGGGGGCCCGCTGGGGGCCCGCAGGGGGCCCGCAGGGGGCCCGCAGGGGGCCCGCTGGGACAGGAACTATTACAAAGTCATAGCTCAGAGCTGGTGTGGAGCCAGAGGGGTTAAGCTGCCACGCTATGGAGGCCAGGGCATGCCACGAAGTCCTGTGCTGTGCTTGTCAGAGGACAACGAGTCAACCGCGTACAGTTGGGGACCCTTTGAAGGTTGACACAGGTCACGAGGTGACCAATTTCCTATCATACCTGGTCTCTTGTGGGGAAAAAAATAATATTTATAACGTAACTTTTTGAGAACAGCTGAATTGACTTGAGACGAGGCTCTGAGGCTGAGCCCACGGAGGTTTCTTGGTTCAGCAGCTTGGAAAGCAGATGTTTCCTATCGATTCTGACACAGAGTTGTCAGACAAATACCTACGTAGCAATCTGGAATATTGATTCCATCATGCCTTGACAATAAACAGAAGACAGGATGCGCCTGCTTTGTTGTAAACATAGAATGGCATGTCAGACTGTGGCCAGACCACTGTTTACCCAGACTGGGCAGAAGCAGCAGGAGATGATAGTTTCTACCTCCCTCCCCCCACCCCTTCTCTCACCCCCCCCCCCAGGCCCCAAAACAGAGCCTCCTCCTTTCTGGTTTCTATTAGTTACAACGAGGTGCTCCGTCAAAGACACTCCAACCTGACATCCTTCACGATGATTTAAAGCAAAGATAAGATTTTTCTAGTTTAAAAGGTTACGTTGGTCCACTCCTCTGTCTCTCTGTCCCCCCTCTCTCTCTCTCTCTTTCTTTCTCTCTGTCTCTCTGTCTCTCTCTCTGCCCTCCCTGAACCTTCCTTCTTTAAAAAAAAATCCTTTGTTTTGAAATGAGCCGTGGACTCGGACCTCAGAGAGGATGACACGACAGCGTAGGACATGAAGGGATGAATTTGATTAGTTATGGCTGCACTTTGATTCAGATTGATTAGTTATGCCTGGCACCTTCATTCTGGTTGTTTCACCACAAACTGACTTCCCTTTAAAACACATGCTCTGTTTTGGCACGGTTCAGGACAAAACAAAGCTTCAATAAATAAGAAGAACAAAAACATGTCTTGGTTAAAAATGGACTGCAATAAATAACAATAAGTTAATTCAATCTTAATAAATACATTTCTCATTTATATATATATATTTCTAAATGGTTGGGATTGTACATTGTTTATGCGATGCACTGGGGAGTGTCTCTAGCAGGACAAGACCACAGGTGGAGAGTTCTCTGTGCTCGTTTCGTCCTCCTTGGTTCTGAATGTAAACGTTACGCTCGGGTTCCTGTCGTGGAACCGGAGCACTCCGGTTCCGCAGCTGGGAACACTCCCGGCGGAAAACCGATGTTCCCGGGGGGAAAAAAACCCTGATATGTGTTTCAGGGTGAAGCAGACCAGTGTCTCTCGGTTCAGTCTGGTCTCTCAGGAGCTCAGGAGGAGACATGGTTGTAGGTGTAGCCGCACGCTCACTGAAAGCTTAACCGTGAGTATCTATGTGATCCAAACACACACACGCAGAGTCTCTGCGTGTCAGAATCAGTTGTTTGATGGACCGGTCCCGTATTGGTCTGGAGTTTCAGGGAAGTAAATAATGACTTGTGTGAGAATACGTCATTTCCCCTTTGATAGATCTGTAACTGTTTCATCCTGTATGTGATGAATGTCAGTCAAAGCCAGCCCTTCCATAGCAGAGAGGCACCCGTCCACCAGGACCAGGGCCTTCCGGGCTCTGAGTCGGCCCCACCACAAGGGCCCTCGCTGGGGGACTGTTCGGCAGCAGCCCCTGTCCTGGAGGTGGGAGAGTGGAGTCCAGGTTCGCCCTGGTTCCACCCTTGTCTGTCTTTGTCCCAGCCTTCTCGGGCACCTTGACGTCACTGCCACCCGACACACGACGCTCGCAGAAGCCAATCATCTGCTCTCAGACACAGCCACACCTCCTGGCGGAATGCTTCTTCAGGGTGTGATACACCACATTGTCATCCAGGAAGGAGAGGTCATCGTCGAAAGCGATTGGTCGGCAGCAGGTGCGGGCGGGCGTGTCCCTGTCCAGCTTCCTGTTGTGGGTGAGGTTGTTGAGGATCTTGTCATAGTTGGTCTCGGCGTCGGAGCAAGGCCCGCTGCAGTACCTGAAGATCAGCTCCTCCCTGGTCTGGTAGCCCAGCCCCAGGTCTGTCACGTTCAAGTGGACCTCCTTCAGCAGGCAGCCCCTGCTCTGAACCGCCCTCTCCTTCTCCCTCTCCTTCTCCCTCTCCTTCTCCCTCTCCTTCTCAGCGCGCCCTTTCCCCTTGCGCCCCCGCCCCTTCTTCCTCTCCCTGCGCCCTCTGCCTCCTCCCCCGTCCGAGTCCATGTTTGTCGCCCCTCTCTGCCTCGTCTGCCCTCCTCTGCCTCTAGCGCCACCGTCGGGCTCGGAGGACCTTCGCAGCCGGCCGATGGTTGCCTCGATAAAATCCATGACATCATCAAACTGCTCCGGGTATGGTCCTGTGATGTCATCTGGAAGAGACGGAGTACAGTCAGTTAGGAAGAAAGCCACAACGCACGTGATTACAAACACTTATCAGACATTAGGAGGTAGCAATAGCAAATGTCGGGGGACGATGTCGGTTTGTTTTAATGTTTTTCGTTAATCGGTTTATTCCCTGGACCCTTCTTTTCTTTCCATTTTACGCGAGTTGGGGCTTCAAAGTGACTCGCAGGAAATCACACGGGTTGTGACATTGAGTTGAAGCAGATTTCCTTTATTAGAACACTTATTGTAGCGCAAACTCAAAACATGCACCCTGCTCTCAGTCTGTAACCGAGGGGAAGAAGAGAAAGGGAGGGAAAAGAGAGGCCTTTGATCTTCATGTTAAACATACTGGCTCCATTTGAGAGTCATCTCTCGTCTTTTCCCCTCTCCACATTACCTAAACATCTGACATGCCACCCCGCAGATCACACAAAACCAATCATGTTAAACGGGTCAATTTGTGTGACAATAATCATACTAACCAGCTGAAATGTCAGGTGCTTGTGTGTGTGTGTGTGTGTGTGTGTGTGTGTGTGTGTGTGTGTGTGTGTGTGTGTGTGTGTGTGTGTGTGTGTGTGTGTGTGTGTGTGTGTGTGTGTGTGTGTGTGTGTGTGTGTGTGTGTGTGTGTGTGTGTGCGTGCGTGTGCGTGTGCGTGTGTGTGTGTGAGATTGAATGTGTGTCTGTGTGTGCACAGTATGTGTGAGTGATTGAGTCAGTGTGTTTCCCTGAGGGATTTAGTGTGTGTGTATGTGTGCGTGTGTTTGCTAAATAGGAGAAGGTTTAGAGGAACCGCTGAGAGAAGGCTAGACATGTCTTGTTTGTCTCACTACTAGGTCACGAGTCACATGATCTGGCAGGCGCCACGCCTGATTGGACTGAAAGCTAGCCTGTCACCTACAGCATGAGTCAGCCAGGGACCAATGTGGACACCTAGTGCATGTAAACTGTGCAGAAATAGCCTCTATTCCAACCATTGACATCAACACAGACAAACATGCAGACAGACATGCATATAGAAAGACAGACAGACAGACATGCAGATAGATAAACATGCAGATAGACACACATGCAGATTGATAGACAAACGTCCAGACAGACAGACAGACAGATAGATAGATAGACAGATAGACAGACATATAGACAGACAAGGGGACTGACAGACACGTAAAGGTGATGTCACATAGGCGCCAAACCAAAATGAGGTGAGGGAGGGAAAAAAAAACGTGTTTCTAAATATTTCCATTCCTTATGCATCTCTCAGCTCGGTTTACTACTGTGTGAAGACAAGCCAGTGTCAAGTTCTTCTAAACAACAGTAATTCCTCGCCCTCGCGGACTCAGCGATGAACATAAACACTTGGAGGGCTTCCTCCCTGGCCCCCTCCAGCCTCCCTCCCACTTCTGATCCGCATCTGGTTCAGGTTGCTCTAACCGCGTTAGCCGGGCGAACACGCCATGTTTTCCTGCCCCGTCGGATCTCCAGGAGAGGGCATGGGCTCAGCAGTCGGCGGGAGAGCCAGAGGTGAAGGTAAACACAGGCAGGGGAGTCAGATGGCTGAGCGGTTAGGGAATCGGGCTAGTAATCAGAAGGTTGCTGGTTCGATTCCCGGCTGTGCTACCAAATGACGTTGTGTCCTTGGGCAAGGCACTTGTCCAAGTGTCCCTGTACTTACTGTAAGTCGCTCTGGATAAGAGCGTCTGCTAAATGACTAAATGTAAATGTAGGCAGCAGCAGGAATGTGGAGACGCCGGGCCTTGTGATCGGGACGAGAGCGGAAGCTCCGCTTGTCCCCGCTCCATGTTTTGACACACCACTGTGGTGTTCCTCACGGCAGGCTGCCCCCCACCTTTTAAGGGGGTTCAACCTGTCTGGTTCCCCCCCTCTCCTCCCCCCAAGAGCCCTCCACTACCAGACCTGTGAACGGCTCGGAGGAAGATAAGGACCTTGTTGACCTCGCACAAGACAGGAGTCCGACGTCACTCCGTGGAAACAACGGGAGATGTTTGAAACTGAACAGATGTCGCCCCTTCCCTCCCTCACGTCAGCCAGGCCGATGATACTTACATTGCTCCTCCATGGAGATCTCCTGCAGACTGAGGGACTCAGTCTCTGGTTCCTCCACCGACATGGACAGAGATTCAGTGTAGTGGTCCCTGGGGTGAGCTCTCTGGGCGGAGGGAAGGTTCTGGTACAGGGGGCGTGTGGAGACAGAGCTCAGGAGCAACAAACACGTGGCCATAACATCCCATAACTTCATCTTAGACTCAGTTCCTATGGAGGAATCTATACAAGACAGAACACAGTATGAGTTAAGTCTTTCATTGAAAGTGTTGTCCTGATGGTAAAAACATTTTTTTAAAGAGCTTTCGGCATTTTCTAAAATATCTTAAAACTGGACGATGTTATAGAAATAATATTACAATTGGTCCAAAACAATATTAAGGAGAACAGAACTGTATCTAACAGATCATTGTTACGATAAAGGATGACGGATTTGGAGATGTTTACAAAAAGTCATGACGAGTTTTGGCGCCTTTAGAAGCACCGTGAAGTCAGCAAAGGCTCGAGCAGGACAGTCAAATATCTACACCGGATTGTTTGTTTTGTTTTGTTATTTAGATGTCGGTAGGGCTATTGCCCCCCTCTAAATGGAACAACTTTAAAAACGCTATGTAAACATTACTGGGATGAACCAAATAATGACTAGGCCTATGCCTTTTTCCGTCCAGATTAGGTTAATCGTTTTCTCCAACGTTTTAATAATCTGTGTCCACTTTATGGCTTAGTGTGTGATGTTTCACCATTCCATCAGCGTGTGACTTTACGATAATAACAATAACTAGTTAGACCTATTTCTGTGATCATTTACGAGAGCGTGTTACTGCGTTTGGCAGCTACTTTAGGCACAGCAAGCGCCTTTGCACAAACGTGCGGTTGTCGATTGGATTATAGAGCGTTGGCCATCAAATACAACATCCCAAATGTGGGTAGGCCTACTTTCGCTCTTTTCTTTTTTTGGTTCGATGAAGCACTCCAACCATGAATAAAGTCAAATCACGTTTCATACAGCATCTCCACTCGCAAACCCGTCCAGTGATAGGCAGAGAAGGAGACGGGTGTAGATGAATCACACCCTAACTGTTTTATTTTATTTTATAATGACTTGGACATGGCCCTTATTTGCCAGATTGTGATTCCTCGTGTTTACGTGATTTTAGCGGCACTGACTGCATCTTAAATGTCGCAATGTAGGCCCTCATCGGTAACATTCACAAATGTTGAACATTATGAATAGATTAAGGAAATACAGTTTACAATGAATTATTGATGATGAGCAGGAGGCAGAGATTGTATTCATTATTTATTGTCTTTGCATTGGGGAACTTGTTTAGTATTTGTTCAGACCAAAATTAAAACGTCTAATGCGTATTAAAAGCAATAGTTTGATGACCTACATTCGTCAATCAAAAGAAATAACAACTGCACAACAGCTTGGCTGTATATAAAACGCGTAGATATAACTCCACAGCCACTAAGCACAAATTACTCGGAAAATAATGTATTTACCTTAAATCTGGCCCATGTAGACCCGTAATAGATATCACTTTCAAAATCCACACACGGCGATGCATTAATGTTCCAATGTAATTTAGAGACAGTTGTATCCAAAGGTTGTACGTACTGTCTATCTCCACGTAAACAACCAGGATGCGAGATGTTCATCCAAGAATAAATTCATGAACAACGTCCGAGGAAAAGTAAGAACGCTCAGAGCGAATTGACGCTTGAAGAATGCTTCTTTTGGACTCCGTACAGTGCGCCCAACCACGCGTCTCTCTACAGGTACGCGCTGAAGAGAATAGCCAAAAGTGCTGCCGCGCTCTCCCAGGGCACTCAGTCGAAAACGAATAAGATGCTACGTTTCCACTGTGGAAATCCTAGAGAGAGCCACCATCTCCAACTGCAAGGGTTCAGATGAAGACATAAGCGTTCCAGGCGCACGAGCGGGTCGCTTAGGCGCAGAGGGGACACGGAATGACGCCTCTACGGAGAACAGTCTAATGTGTTATCAACCCGAAATGAGAGAAAAGACAATCAACAGCTTCTGTTGTTGTATCCTTCAGAGCAAAATACGCGCTCGTGGCACACTTAATGTTTTCATGATCTCCAAACCTTAGTAGGTCTATGACGTTGACATCGTATCCAAAAACAGGGGCAATTTCTATTCTCCATTTTTCTTATATCCAAGTGGTGTGTCCGAGAGTAGAGTGATAACTGTCCACATGCGGGCTCAGCAGAGCGGACTGACGGCACAGATGTGCAGCTGTCTGGGTGTACACGGGCGCAGAGGGCGGTTTGCAGGGATTTATAGCTCAGAGCGCGCTGACGTTTCGAAGTGTCCGCCCTTCTTTTCTCGACCTCTGCAAGACCAAACACCAAGTAGTAACACGAGCCAGTCCACACATCTCCAAACCACCCCTGGAGCTCCATTTGCAGCCTCGCAGTCTTGGGATGTCTCGAGGATTATGTAATTCCTCTGATGTCCACGGGTTAGATTTCAGTAACGCGGAAGGCGATTTGGAGATGTTCTGTCGCGAGGCATGTTTCTAGTAGGCTATACTATCCCCCCTCAGCCCCCGACCCCCGTGCGCGCGGGTGTCGGGTTCTGTCGGTTGCTTACATGCAGCTCAAATTAGGATGCTGTCCACCACGCGTATTTACTAGGACACACTTGTAAATACGTGTGGTGGGCATTAGTGGAAAGGGTGAACACGTTAATGAGATGTTGTTCAGCGTAGACTCAATTAAAATCGTTACGCCCGTTTCATAATAATCTAATTCGCGCGTAGCCCGAAGCAACTGGTCATTTAATAACTAGTGTCTTGTATCATGGGGCCTGAGGCGCCGTGTGTGGACCACAATAGAGAGACTACAAGCCCTCTATGATGTGGCATCTGAGAGTCGTACACCATTAGCTCTTGTTATTGACACTCTAGATCTCCTTTCATCTACTGGCAAACTGGATTCCTGGTGTCTTTAAAGCCGACTGTTTATGAGTTTTAATGCTAATAAATATAATTGGCCAGGCCGACTCCGAGATGGTATTTGACAGCCATTGTATAAAACGACTCCTTACATGCTGAAGGATTTCGCTTATGCCGTCTGACAGGTAAATTACAGCAGCAACGTTTCTGGCTGTTGACTAAAGCAGAGGAAATCCCACTGTTGAGACTTTAAATCCAAGAAACTGGAACTGCGTGTCAATACATGTGTTCCATAATTTGTTTTCGGTCTTGGTTTAACAGTTTCTCTGTTTTCTCCGTATTCGTTCAGGGCTGAGCGCCGTCTCCTTAAATTCTACAGCGGACCAGGCCGTGTCAGGTTCACACACACTGTACTTTTAGCAGGCCACCCATCTCTTTGTGTTCCTCTGACAGTGAGGAACGAGAGAAGCAGGAACCTGTCGGAGAAACACAGCTGCCCTTGACTCATTCCTCTGCTATGTCTTAATCACGCGCGCTCAGGAATTGTTTTCTTTTAGCAAATCATCTTTGTACAATAGACCTAGCACTGCGTGCGTTAGTATGTAGGCCTACTTACAGAAGCTTGTGAGATGCCCGTCATATCAATGGGTCATGCATGAGCGTTAACTAAGCATTTGCTCTGACCTGGTTCTGGTGCTTTGTTTAAAGCCATCCATCTAGTATTTCAGGGGATGGGGGAAGGTCAGAGGTCATCTCCTCTTCATAGTCTCACCCTGATCCGGAGAGGCCATGGCCTAAATCTGGTCCTGGATCAGCTGACTTGCAGACCAAAACACCCAACCAAGCCGCCAAATGTCATAGTACAACACATTCTATTCTGTGAAGCTTTCGCCTTTTATGCAGTTATAAATGAAATCTATGTGAACGATCTGAAGTGTTTTTTACACACAGACTTGTATCAAAGCTGCCAAGGTACACTCAAACTCTTAAATAAATGTAATCTTTGTGATTCAACTGTGGAGCTGAGAACGCAGCATATGTGTAAGTGAATCAGTTGACATTTGGTGGCTCTCATTCATAGTGAAGTTGTCTCTCTCCCCAGGCTCTCTGTATTGAGTTATGTGAGTGGGGTTATATTTAAGCGCTGCAGTCATAACTGGCGCCTCTCCCAGCTTCCCTCGTTTAGGTCCTGCAGTCAAGAGTGACTTTAACTATCTCTTTCTTCCTGTTCCTTCCACTGTCTCCTCTGGGTCTTCGCGTCATTCAGTGTCTACACGACCGCTCGTGACGGGGTCTCGGCATTGCCGACTGGTTTCCACAACGAGCGACGCCCCACACGTCCCCTCGGCGTGTGTGTCGGAGAACGGGCTACAGAAAACATCCCATAATAATCCTAGTCGTGGTTTCAGATGGAAATAGGACGTCATGCTCTTGTTCACGTGAATGTTGTTTTTGACAATGACGTGTACATCTGCAGAAATGGCTACCGCCATGCTAACATGCGAAGAGGCCGATGAAGACGATAGAAAATCAAGACGATAGTATTCCTGAAGTGAGGCCTGTGTGAGGTGTCCTTAACGGTGATTTAAAGAGCTGGCATTGGCTGTGTTTTTGCATGGGAGGAGCTGAGAATTCCTCGGACGAAGTGCTGATGGGGGTGGGGGGGGGGGGGGATGGGGGGCAGAGGAAGTGGAAGAGGAGGTGTAGGGAGTGGGGGGGGGGCTCTCCCCTGTAGACTAGAGGACAGCACTGACAGCGTCTCATGGATTCTTCTTGGGTCCAGTTCCTGACCACTCAAACTGATTTGTAGAACACTTCATGCACAATCCACACCCATCACCATGGTGTATGAGTGGTGGTCTGAATAATCAGGGTATCTTGAGAGCAAAACTGGTCAGAATAGGGTAAATCTGCTACCAGTGGATCTTAATCTCTCGTTCTCAATAAAGACCTGCACTGAGATAGGGTTAGGGTTAGGAATGTTGAGGATAGGGTTAGGGATCTTCTTTGGGATTAATGAAGTGAGTTGAATTAAATCGGAATCTTGCATCTGGTATCGTTTCTTTACACCAGAGCTCACTCAGAAGTTTGTCACTGACATGTCTCTGATGTCAGAGGGCGGTCGGACCAGACAGAGCCTTCATTGTGGTTGGCGAGCGCACCGAGTGGATGACACCAAGGACTTCCTCTGTGTGAACGGCCTGTGACGCTAACGCGAAAGCAGAAGATGATGGCCGCCTAAAATAGTCTAGTTTTAGAGAGCTCCTTTGTGAGAGAACACAGCACAGACTGGGGGTGTCACCCACCACTGCCGCTGAATTCTCAACGGCCCGTTTGAAATATTAATTTGTTTGGACGAGTAACATGAGTAAGCTGAACGAATCACCGCCACATGGGGTGTGAGGAAGAGGCTAGTCACTGAGATGGAAGAGGCGTCTTTCAGCGACCGTGCGACAGGGTTTGAATCCCTCCATATTTAATGTCAACCGTCCGTGCAGACTGGCTGACATTGTGATATGTTGTCGGTGACGGATATGTGACCTTACACCCTCAGACCTGGTACAGAACATGCTACATGCCCCTTGGGGGGGGGGGGGAAGGAAGTGGAATAGCTGTCACAGACGATGGTTGCTAAGTAGCGGCGTGGTCCATCTCTGGACAGCAGTCAGTAACAACAGATCATTGGACTGGTTTCCTGGCTACAGGTTATCTGGTAACTAGACTAGATTGGACTGGACCAGACTGGATAAGACTAGACTAGACTGGATTTGAAATTGCACCCAAAAAAAAAAAATGAACTAGATGAAATAGACCAAACCAGCTTGATAGTATTTAAAACATCTAAAGAGAAACAATCATCCAATAAACCAAGTTTATTATCGTCCAAAGATTTGACCGTATTTGACGGTGACACGGCAAACCTTCAGCTGCCTGGTCAGAGATAGCTCTGTGTGTGTGTGCTGTGGTTTCTGCTCTTGGCCCCAGTAATCACCCCGGTCATCTGAACACTTCCTGGAAAGGTCATCATGTTAGCAGGATTATCTGGCTAACACGTGGAACTCACACAGATTCTACTGGCTGTACACCGACCATAGCAGTGGGTATGGCCTACTATGATCAAATACAAATTTTATTTTTATTTAAGACAAGTAATGTCATAGAGAGATTTACAGATGTCCACAGATCAGCACCTATAAAAGAACACCTCAAATAAGACAAGGGAAAAATCCCAAAGACAAGAAAAAATCTCCCTCAAAGGATTCTTCCTCTCTGTGACACAGGAAATGATGTCATATCAGAATTTACTCTGAGCTAGCCCGCTCTGTTCTCCTCATTGTGGATGTCCGTTGTACAGACCTGGGCAGGGAAAGTTCTAGACTCCGTAAATAACCTTCACGTTTTGGACGCCTCACCGGTGTTTCTGAGACTCCCTGTTTGTGAACCCTTTGGTATGAAGAAAAACCACCACTTAGTCGTGGAGCCAAGATGAGAGCAAGCCCACACTGACCGGCCAGAACACCACCTCGCCCCTCCACCACCCCCCTCCACTCTTTCACACCCAAACCCTCCATCCTTCAACCCCCTGTACCCCCGTTCCACCCCTACCCTCCCCAAACCATCGCGCCTTCACCATCCTGCCCCCACCCACAGTGCTGCCCCCTGCCCCCGACCCTACCCCCCTCACCCCCTGCCCCCGACCCTACCCCCCTCACCCCCTGTCCCCGACCCCCCCCCCTGCCCCCGACCCTACCCCCCTCACCCCCTGCCCCCGACCCTACCCCCCTCACCCCCTGCACTCAGCAAGTGTTTGATGTGGTTGTGGCTGAGCCACTGAGTCAGATGCCTCACTACAGCCCCCCCCCCCTCCATCACCAAAGCCCGCCCGCCAAACCCCCCGGGCCAGGGCATTAGGTCCATGTCTCCTACCCTCTGTGGCTGCCACCCTGGAGGGTGCGAGGATGGAAGGGTCCATGTCACGCTCGTACCCAGCTGTCAGGGGTAGCTGGCTAGGCTCAGAGCACCAGGAACAGGTATGGACC